>NW_022589713.1:14090626-14266414 GCF_004348235.1 Phoca vitulina | reverse complement strand
GCATCCCTGCCAACATCTGTCATTTCCTGACTTGTTAATTTTAGCCATTCTGACTGGTGTGAGGTGGTATCTCATTGAGGTTTTGATTTGGATTTCCCTGATGCCGAGCGATATTGAACACTTTTTCATGTGTCTGTTGGCCATTTGGATGTCTTCTTTGGAAAAATGTCTGTTCATGTCTTCTGCCCATTTCTTGATTGGATTCTTTGTTCTTTTGGTGTTGAGTTTGATGAGTTCTTTATAGATTTTGGATACTAGCCCTTTATCTGATATGTCATTTGCAAATATCTTCTCCCATTCTGTCAGTTGTCTTTTGGTTTTGTTGACTGTTTCCTTTGCTTTGCAAAAGCTTTTTATCTTGATGAAGTCCCAATAGTTCATTTTTGCCCTTGCTTCCCTTGCCTTTGGCGATGTTTCTAGGAAGAAGTTGCTGCGGCTGAGGTCGAAGAGGTTGCTGCCTGTGTTCTCCTTTAGGATTTTGATGGACTCCTGTCTCACATTGAGGTCTTTCAACCATTTGGAGTCTATTTTTGTGTGTGGTGTAAGGAAATGGTCCAGTTTCATTCTTCTGCATGTGGCTGTCCAATTTTCCCAACACCATTTGTTGAAGAGACTGTCTTTTTTCCATTGGACATTCTTTCCTGCTTTGTCAAAGATTAGTTGACCATAGAGTTGAGGGTCCATTTCTGGGCTCTCTATTCTGTTCCATTGATCTATGTGTCTGTTTTTGTGCCAGTACCATACTGTCTTGATGATGACAGCTTTGTAGTAGAGCTGGAAGTCTGGAATTGTGATGCCGCCAGCTTTGCTTTTCTTTTTCAACATTCCTCTGGCTATGCGGGGTCTTTTCTGGTTCCATACAAATTTTAGGATTATTTGTTCCATTTCTTTGAAGAAAGTGGATGGTATTTTGATGGGGATTGCACTGAATGTGTAGATTGCTCTAGGTAGCACTGACATCTTCACAATATTTGTTCTTCCAATCCATGAGCATGGAACGTTTTTCCATTTCTTTGTGTCTTCCTCAATTTCTTTCATGAGTATTTTATAGTTTTCTGAGTACAGATCCTTTGCCTCTTTGGTTAGATTTATTCCTAGGTATCTTATGGTTTTGGGTGCAATTGTAAATGGGATCGACTCCTTAATTTCTCTTTCTTCTGACTTGTTGTTGGTGTATAGGAATGCCACTGACTTCTGTGCATTGATTTTATATCCTGCCACTTGACTGAATTCCTGTATGAGTTCTAGCAGTTTTGGGGTGGAGTCTTTGGGATTTTCCACATAAAGTATCATATCATCTGCAAAGAGTGAGAGTTTGACTTCTTTGCCAATTTGGATGCCTTTGATTTCTTTTTGTTGTCTGATTGCTGTGGCTAGGACTTCCAATACTATGTTGAATAGCAGTGGTGATAGTGGACATCCCTGCCGCGTTCCTGACCTTAGGGGGAAAGCTCTCAGTTTTTCCCCATTGAGAATGATATTCGCTGTAGGTTTTTCATAGATGGCTTTTATGATATTGAGGTATGTACCCTCTATCCCTATACTCTGAAGAGTTTTGATCAAGAAAGGATGCTGTACTTTGTCAAATGCTTTTTCTGCATCTATTGAGAGGATCATGTGATTCTTGTTTTTTCTTTTGTTAATGTATTGTATCACGTTGATTGATTTGCGGATGTTGAACCAACCTTGCAGCCCAGGGATAAATCCCACTTGGTTGTGGTGAATAATCCTTTTAATGTACTGTTGGATCCTATTGGCTAGTATTTTGGTGAGAATTTTTGCATCCATGTTCATCAGGGATATTGGTCTGTAATTCTCCTTTTTGATGGGGTCTTTGTCTGGTTTTGGGATCAAGGTAATGCTGGCCTCATAAAATGAGTTTGGAAGTTTTCCTTCCATTTCTATTTTTTGGAACAGTTTCAGAAGGATAGGTATTAATTCTTCTTGAAATGTTTGGTAGAATTCCCCCTGGGAAGCCATCTGGCCCTGGGCTTTTGTGTTTTGGGAGATTTTTGATGACTGCTTCTATTTCCTTAGTGGTTATAGGTCTGTTCAGGTGTTCTATTTCTTCCTGGTTCAGTTTTGGTAGTTGATACATCTCTAGGAATGCATCCATTACTTCCAGGTTATCTAATTTGTTGGCATAGAGTTGCTCATAATATGTTCTTATAATTGTTTGTATTTCTTTGGTGTTGGTTGTGATTTCTCCTCTTTCATTCATGATTTTGTTGATTTGGGTCATTTCTCTTTTCTTTTTGATAAGTCTGGCCAGGGGCTTATCAATCTTGTTAATTCTTTCAAAGAACCAGCTCCTAGTTTCGTTGATCTGTTCTACTGTTCTTTTGGTTTCTATTTCATTGATTTCTGCTCTGATCTTTATTATTTCTCTTCTCCTGCTGGGTTTAGGCTTTATTTGCTGTTCTTTCTCCAGCTCCTTTAGGTGTAGGGTTAGGTTGTGTACTTGAGACCTTTCTTGTTTCTTGAGAAAGGCTTGTATTGCTATATACTTTCCTCTTAGGACTGCCTTTGCTGTATCCCAAAGATTTTGAATAGTTGTGTTTTCATTTTCATTGGTTTCCATGAATTTTTTTAATTCTTCTTTAATTTCCTGGTTGACCCATTCATTCTTCAGTAGGATGCTCTTTAGCCTCCATGTATTTGAGTTCTTTCTGACTTTCCTCTTGTGATTGAGTTCTAGTTTCAAAGCATTGTGGTCTGAAAATAGGCAGGGGATGATCCCAATCTTCTGGTACTGGTTGAGACCTGATTTATGACCTAGGATGTGATCTATTCTGGAGAATGTTCCATGTGCACTAGAGAAGAATGTGTATTCCGTTGCTTTGGGATGGAATGTTCTGAATATGTCTGTGAAGTCCATTTGGTCCAGTGTGTCATTTAAAGTCTTTATTTCCTTGTTGATCTTTTGCTTAGACGATCTGTCCATTTCAGTGAGGGGGGTGTTAAAGTCCCCCACTATTATTGTATTGTTGTCGATGTGTTTCTTTGCTTTTGTTATTAATTGCCTTATATAATTGGCTGCTCCCATGTTAGGGGCATAGATATTTACAATTGTTAGATCTTCTTGTTGGATAGACCCTTTAAGTAGGATATAGTGTCCTTCCTCATCTCTTATTACAGTCTTTGGTTTAAAATCTAATTTGTCTGATATAAGGATTGCCACCCCAGCTTTCTTTTGGTGTCCATTAGCATGGTAAATGGTTTTCCACCCCCTCACTTTCAATCTGGGGGTGTCTTTGGGTCTAAAATGAGTCTCTTGCAGACAGCATATCGATGGGTCTTGTTTTTTAATCCAATCTGATAGCCTGTGTCTTTTGATTGGGGCATTTAGCCCATTTACATTCAGGGTAACTATTGAAAGATAGGAGTTCAGTGCCATTGTATTGCCTGTAAAGTGACTGTTACTGTATATTGTTTGTGTTCCTTTCTGCTCTATGTTGCTTTTAGGCTCTCTCTTTGCTTAGAGGACCCCTTTCAATATTTGTTGTAGGGCTGGTTTCGTGTTTGCAAATTCCTTTAGTTTTTGTTTGTCCTGGAAGCTTTTTATCTCTCCTTCAATTTTCAATGACAGCCTAGCTGGATATAGTATTCTTGGCTGCATATTTTTCTCATTTAGTGCTCTGAATATGTCCTGCCAGTCCTTTCTGGCCTGCCAGGTCTCTGTGGATAAGTCTGTTGCCAATCTAATGTTTCTACCATTGTAGGTTACATATCTCTTCTCCCGAGCTGCTTTCAGGATTTTCTCTTTGTCTCTGAGACTCGTAAGTTTTACTATTAGATGTCGGGGTGTTGACCTATTTTTATTGATTTTGAGAGGGGTTCTCTGTGCTTCCTGGATTTTGATTCCTGTTTCCTTCCCCAAATTAGGGAAGTTCTCTGCTATAATTTGCTCCATTATACCTTCTGCACCTCTCTCTCTTTCTTCTTCTTCTGGGATCCCAATTATTCTAATGTTGTTTTGTCTTATGGTATCGTTTATCTCTCGAATTCTGCCCTCGTGATCCAGTAGTTGTTTATCTCTCTTTTTCTCAGCTTCTTTATTTTCCATCATTTGGTCTTCTATCTCACTGATTCTTTCTTCTGCCTCATTTATCCTAGCAGTTAGCGCCCCCATATTTGATTGCACCTCATTAATAGCCTTTTTGATTTCTTCTTGGTTCGATTTTAGTTCTTTTACTTCTCCAGAAAGGGTTTCTCTAATAACTTCCATGTTTTTTTCAAGCCCAGCTAGTATCTTTAAAGTGATGATTCTGAACTCTAGATCTGACATTGTACTAATGTCCGTATTGAGTAGGTCCCTGGCAGTCGGTACTACCTCTTGTTCTTTTTGTTGAGGTGATTTTTTCCGTCTTGTCATTTTGTGCAGAGGAGAATAGATTAATGAGAGAACAAAATGCTAGCAGGGTAACAACGTCCCCAGAAAATATACTCTAAACAAATCAGAAAAGACCTGAAGCAGTGGGAAAAGAAAGGGAAAGAGAGAAAAAAGAAAAGGAAAGAACAAAAGAAAAAAGAAAAAGATAAAGATAAAAACAAACAAAAGCAGAACAAAACAAAACAAAACAAAAACAGAATGTGATCAAATATGATCAGGCTGGATTATAGATCAGTGCCACACACTAGATTTTGGGTGTATTTTGGTCTGTTAAAAGAAAGTCCCTCCCAAAATTTTAAAGAAAGAAAAACTTATATATGTACAAAAATAAGGGTTGATATGATGAAGGGATGGAATATGACTGTAAAGATGGAAATTATAAAAAATTTTAAAAAAGGATTTGATAAGTTGTTTGAAAAAAGAAAGAAGAGGATTAAAAAAAAAAAAAAAGAAAGAAAAAAGGGGAGAGAATGTGATCAGGCAGGGGAGTAGAAAAAAACCATACACTAGAGATTTAGAGTATATTTTGATCTGTTAGAAGAAACTATCTCAAGATTTTAAAGAGAGAACAACTTATATATATATGCCAAAAATACGGGTAACTACTATGAAGGGATAGAATATGACTTCCAGAAAGTGGTCGCTTTTCTGTTCAGAGAGTTGTTGCTCTTCTTTTCTTTGATCTCCTGTTGAGTTTGTAGGTGTTCAGAATGGTTTGATCTCTATCCAGCTGAATTCCTGAGAGGAGACGAAATCCAGGTCTCCTACTCCTCCGCCATCTTCAAGCATGTGTTTATTTTTATCAAATGCTTTTTCTTTACCTATTAAGATGATCATATGGTATTTTTTTCTTTCATTGTTTTAAGGTAGTTAATTACATTAATTGATTTCTAAATGCTAAAACAACCTTGCATTCCTGCAATAAACCTTACCTGGTCATTTTTTATACATCACTAGAATTAATTTGCTAATATTAAGATTTTTGTGTCTATATCACAAAAGACTATCTTATAATGTTCCTTTCTTGCATAGTCTTTACCAGTTTGTATGATTAAAAGTTACTGAAGTTTGATAAAACAGGTTCCTGTTCTCTTCCTTTAAACACTTAGAAGAATTCTGGGCTTGGAGTTTTCTTTGTTGGAAGGTGTTTAACTACAGATACAATTATTCTAATAGTTACAGGATTATTCAGATTTTCTATTTATTTCTGTATTAGTTTCAGTAAGTTGTGTTTGCTGTTACATCTAAATTTTCACATTTACTGGCATACAGTTGTTCATGATATATTCAATGTCTTAGTCTGTAGTTATGTCTTTCCCCCCAATACTGATAACTTGTGTCTTTTCTTCCTGATAAATCTTGCTAGAATGTTATCAATTTTATGAGTGCTTCCAAGAAGCAAATTTGGATTTGTTGATTTTTCTGTATTTTGCTTTCCCTTCCCCATTACATTATTTTCTCTATTATTTTTATTTCTTGTTTCAACATACTTTAATTTGTTTTTATTTGGTATCTTGGCCCTTCAAGACCTAGATGATGTGGTTACTTGTCAATTCTTTTGAACACCTGCTTTTCTGCTTTCTTTATCCAACTTTGCTGTTTGCTTTCTAAAGGAAAGCTGTTCTGACATCAGCGATCCCTCATAGCAAGCTCTTCTTGCATGTTTATTTTTTTTAGGTGAAAAATATCATTTTTGTCAATTTCCTACCCAGAGTTTTATGGTATTTTATTTTGTAACACACAGAATATATGTATATCAATTTAGAGAGAATGACAATTTTATAATATCATTGGGGGAAAATATAGATTGTTGAGAAAGATTGCAGAAAATTTGACTGATTTGGAAAAAAAACCCCCTAAAGATGGATTCTTAACTCACTCCTTATAGCCAAATAAATTCCAGAAGAATTGACAATTTAAATACAAAAACAAAACCTACTTATGAATGTATTCAAGAAACTACCAGTAATTTCAAATATGATTTTTTAATCAAGAAATTTTATAACGTATTTATATTAGCAAAAGCCGGGAAACAAATATCCATAATATAAGAAATGGTTGAATAAATTATGTACATTCATATAATAGAATAAATTTTATGATGTTCTATATATGCTGATATAGAAAGATAGCCAAGATCCATGGTTAAATCATAAAAAGTGAGTTAAAGAAATAAAGGATATGTTGTGTGAATAAATCCATTTACACATAACTTTCACTTCACTTTATGGATATTGACATTGTGTTATTATTTACCATGAACTTGCATTACTTTCATAGTTTATAAAACTAGATTAAGTTAGAACAAGAATTTTAAAGTAGAATAAAAAGTTTTCCAAATATTTTCTTCTTTGAGCCTTTCTCAAACTTTCATCTTTTTATTTTGGGGAGGTTATTGAGCATTCTTACCCATTTCTAATATCTTTCTTATTTTGTTCAAAATTATTTTTGAGTGAGGAAAAATACAAACAACAATGACAAAAACACTTATTTTGGGGGGGAACATCTTTTTCAGTAATTTCTTTTTCATAGATCTGTAGATGTATAGACAACATGCATAATGTTACATAAATCTGACCATATTTTTTATGTAACTTAATTAACTTAATAATATTTTATAAGTCTCTTTGCCTGGCAATAAACTTGGATCTACTAAACGATTTTTAATGGCAGCAAAATATCCCTTTGTATTTTCCTACTATATTTTATTTCATGTACCCTTAATTGGACATTTGGTTGTTTCTAGATTGTTCCCTTTTAAACAACATGGCATTAAGCACCTTTATGCAAACACCTCTCCCCAGTTGAGTGACTACTCCTTAGGTAATTCCTAGACATGAGCTACTTCTGTCAAAGGGTATACATTAATTTTTCTTTTTCAACATACTACCAGCCTGCCCTTCAGAAAGAATATGCCAATTTGCACCTCTAATAATGGTGCAGAGGGTGCCCTTTCCCCACATGCTTGCCAAAAGTAGTTTTTATCAATTTTTAAAAAACTTTGACTATCTGATAGAATTACTTATTCAAAATTGTAGATGGTTATTAGCATTTTAAAAAAGGTTCCCTTCATAGCAAGGCAGCAGCACTGATTAGCACTCCTTTGTCTATTTATATCATGTGACAAAATTCCTCTGAATGAACAGGCTTCATAATAATTTCCTTCTTGGGGCACTTAATGAAAATGTGTGGGTGAATTCAATTTTGTTTCATGCGCAAAAATCTCCTGAAGACATGTTTCAAAAGGAGAATCTACATTAAGCCCGCATTGACAGAAGCAACCAATTTGAGCCCAGGAGGGCATTGCCTGAGTCTGGCCTGGAGTAGTTAATTACTGAGGGAATAGATTTATTGGTCAATTTTGGAAAAAAAACCAAACAAACCCTCAAAACTCCACTTCCAAACCAATAATAATAATAATAACGACAACAACAAATGTCAAACTAGTGGATTCAGGATCAGTATTCACTATAAATAACCTCATATCTACTTCATCCTCACTCAGGGTCAAGGAAAAAAAAAACTTGACTCAACATTTTATTTATCCAGTACAGTAATCAACATTTATTTCCATTAATTCTCAGTTTGTGAGCCTTTGGAGAGAACCCAACTTAAGTAATCTTTGCTTAGCAAAGCTTTTCTTCAGGAAAATAAAAAGCAAGTTCATAGTGCAAAGAAGACTAGGGAAATATTTAAACTACTTAAGAGGACAATCAGTGTTTAAAAACTCTGACAGTTCATGGTAACCATTCATGTTAATTAAACAACATAAATAAAGTTTAAACTTAACTCAGCAAACTGTGTTCTCTGAAGACTTACTAGATGTTATATATTTTTTTAGTATGAGTTATTTACTGTACTTACTAGAAAGGAAAAAAAAAAGTCATATTTATTTTATAAAATCACATCACTAATGCTGATTGGCTTCTTTCTCCTATTAGTAAAAGAATGAAATTCTACCATATTACTATGGTTTGTACAGAGAAATATTACAGCAGTTCATTATCCTGTACCCTTCTTAACTAATACTAATTAAATTCACATGGATTCCTCAACACAGCTTTTACTTGGCATAGTACAGTTTGACACAACCTACTGACTTTCATCTACTCATCCAAGTAATACACTGAAATCCGTTTTAATTGGGAGGTGAAAACCTACAAAACTGTAATGAAAATGAAAGGAAAGGAAGAACTAAAAATGTCCTTTTATTTTCTCCGTAATTTTGTCCCAGGATTAATTTTTTTGTTTTAAAATTTGTTTTTCTTCCTGACTGGAAGCCTTCTTTAGAGAATATCTCAGATTTCATTTTTTATATACTATTGAGTATATCTATATTTTGAACAAGCTGGGGTATAAATGAATAATTTTTATTCCTGTATTGTGGGATTTGCAAACAAACATGACAATATATTTTACTGGAATTATAACTTTTGCTTCTGCAGTTCTATTTGCTTAGTCCCAGTCCTGAGGAAATTTGTTCATGGTAAATCCAGTAATTCCTCTGGGCTTTAAAGGTAGCATAAGAGTGAATTGTACTGAAGAGCTGTGACTTTACAACAAGGATGTAAATGATCTAAAGACTTTCTTGCCAGTCATGGTCATGGTTCCTAGAGTGCAGCCTCTCTTATGAAGTTGAAGATTTATAATTACATATGAGGACAACTGCAATCCTTTGAGATCCTTCTAAATTTAGGACATTGTAATAATAGCAGTATTACTACTTCTAAAATAGTAATAATACTAATGGAACTAATTTTTTTTAGGATTTAAATTATGCTAAGGAATGTGTTAAAGGCTTTTACTTTAAAATTTTTTAACAATTTGTGTTATAATGACAACAAAACTCATAAATTGATAATTTTATTTCCATTTTACAGTTGGGGAAACTGCACTCAATGGTATTAATGCACTTGCCCACATAAAACACAATAAAGGGAAGAACTGAGCTTTCTTGAGGTTTGTTTAAGGCCCAAATCATTTTTGCCAGACTAGGCTGTCTCTCCATTATAAGAGATTCAGGTTTGGGGGCAGCAAGATGTTTGTTAACAATAGAACTGGTGAGTATTTATAAGGCTTTAGAGTTTACAAAGGATATTTTTAATACATACATTTTGTTTGATCATAGAGCAACTCCGGGGTTGGCAGGGAAGGTATCTGTGACTCTGACCATATTTTTTTTCAAGTAAAGAAACCTGAAAGGTAAATTCCTTTGTATCCAACTAGTGGAAGCAACAGGTGGTGCTTGAGGCGGTGGATACTTATCTTCTGCCAATGTCTACTACCACCCAGTCACCCAGAACAATCCCCCCAAAAAGGCAAAAAGTGAAAACAAAACTTCTGCCTTGCATTTATAATGTTAAGACAAAACTTTCTAATCCTAGAGAAATGTTTTGCACTATGCTCTGTAGAACCATCATAATGATTATATACAGTTTTATGTGTATTATTACGCATATAGACTTTATATATGGAACTTCACACAGTGTGGGTATTCTTTCTCTGCCTCACCTGCAGGAGGTAGGCTACACATCCTAATTTAGGACTTTACCGTTTAGACCTATACAGTGTCTGAAGTAGAGGAGGTACACCACTTAAATGTTCGAGAGCTTCTACTTTGTCCTATATTTCTTCGAGAATTCTTGGCCTCCCTATGCACCCCTGGCTGCTATCCAACCCTCTCCCATCCCCTGCATTTCATTGTCTTCTTTTAAACTTAATTTGACTTTTTAAAAACATGAGAATTTCAGATGCACAGCCTATAAAAACACAACAAAACACATTTTAGGAAGATGAACAGTCATCATTAAGTAAGTAAAGTTAATATAGGAAATAAATGTAGTTACAGCTATACGGAATTCAGCTTCATTAAACTGAATAAATACTGTAGCCAGATATTCTTGAAATCCTTGAGCTTATAACTTAAGGGGAAGGTTATTTTCTATGAATTTGCTAAATTACTTTAGCCAGTAAAAACTGATAATAGTGTTCTTATTTCTGGAGGTTTTCCATTTTTGATTCTTTTTCTTTCTTTTTTGGGGGGATATTAAAGTAAAAATACAGAGTTTTGTAAGGTTTCATTTAAGTTAATATACTATTGAGTTAAGAATAGCTTCTCAAGTCTGCAACTTCACAGAGTGATTATCATGATATTGATCAGAAATATTGGCCCCTAAATAAAATTGGACTTAGATCTATTTTGATGAAATACACACACACACACACACACACACACACAGTATAGGATTACAAGATTTCAAGGATAGAGTCACCTTGTAATGTATGTCCAGACATCTGGCCAATGCTTGATTGTTCCAACACTCTTGTGAAGGGCTGCTCAGCATGGAACTGAACACAACCAAAAGCAGAAACCCCACTACTTTCCCAGGAAGCAAATGGCATTTTTAGACATTTGTAACTGTTAGGAAATCCTTCCTTATGTTGAGCTGAAATGTAGTTCTCTATCACTTTCAACTACTTCTTTGGTTCATAGAAAGAAGTCAAATACAGTATCATTTATTGCATACCGCTTTGCTCTAACAGCGGAAAAGGAATTTCTATCAGAATCCTTGCAGTAGTCGGCAGTTCTACAGTGTAGGCAGCAACTGCTAGTTTTCATTCCACAGTCTTGTTAGTCTTGAAAGTAAACATTTTGCTGGGAATTTGTGGTTGGCATATAGAACCTTGAGTCTAGAATAACTTCAAAGGCTGGGGGGGCTATAGAACCAGAATTATGTTCAAAGATGTGTTCTCTAGAAGGCTCATCTCAGGAGATCTAATAGTACTGGCCCTTAGGAAAAAAAAAAAATAAGAGTCATGGCCTAATGTAATTAGTTTCCCTGTGGTTTTGCCAATAAATACGAGCTAAAGAAAACTAGTTGTGGGCGCCTGGGTGGCTCAGTTGGTTAAGCGACTGCCTTCGGCTCAGGTCATGATCCTGGAGTCCCTGGATCGAGTCCCGCATCGGGCTCCCTGCTCGGCGGGGAGTCTGCTTCTCCCTCTGACCCTCCCCCCTCTCATGTGCTTTCTCTCTCATTCTCTCTCTGTCAAATAAATAAAAAAAAAAATTAAAAAAAAAAAAAGAAAACTAGTTGAAACAGCATATTTTCTGTGCAGGAATGAAAACCATGCTGAAAAAAATTTCTCTTAATGAATAAACCAAGAAAAACATTGTTATTAATATTAGGCACTGGCATGAAATATTCACATGTTATCAAAAAATTTTAACGGTTAGTATTCCATTTCTTTAATCTTTTTCATTTAGCTATGATGAATTTCCTTTCTTATTCATCGTGTGTGTCTTTTTATCATTGTAATTAGCCAATGCTAAATTCTTTCTTGAGTGAAAGTATGAAGAATATACACAAAAAAGGAAGATTTCTAATGATGTCATTTTTTTTAGGTCTCTGAGTTGCATACAAATATCCCAGCTCTTGCAGTGATCTGAGTAACAGCCACCCACGACATGGCTGTGGATACACCTCTCCATTCATTATGAGAACAATGTGCCGTTACTACAGGAAGATATACCATTGCAACAGACAGAAAGGATATTGAGTCCCAAACACCATGAGCTGTGTCTGACCTCTCCATGGCATCCCATTTTCTTGATGAAAGCGTTACAAACTAAAATACTTAGGATTGAGGACATTATCCAGCGTTGTTTTATATCAGCTATTTCAGAGTGAAATGCATAGAACATCAGGACAAATGCAGAATGCTAGAATCGAACAAGTATTCATTGAAAAAGGCTTTTCCTTCACTGTTTTAGAGGGGGTTGAAGCGTTTGTTTGGAATAACATTTAGTTGTATCACTAGCTCGAAAATTTCAAGAACTTCTTTCCTTCATGTTATGTTATTCCTAATAAACACTGTCATTTATGCTAGTGCATTTACCACATTCAAATTCCCTTGACAGACTTTCTAAATTAGCTGCTTTTGAATATGCTACTGTATGTAATGGTACAGCAGTAATCAGAAATGTTCAGAAAAATTTCTTTTACCATCCTCCCCAGTTTCATATTTTTGAGGGAAAATAATTTGCAGACTAATTAAACTGATTTGCTATTTAAGCTGACCAAATTTTCTGCTCAACTTTTTCTTTTGCTTTGGGTCATTTTTTTTTTTTTTGTACAATGCATGGGGGTAGATACTTTACAATTTAGAAGGTAAAAAGGTACAGATTTTTTTCTTGTGCATTTCAGTATGATTTTAAGTCTAATGCACGTACGTAGCACTCAACTTTTTACTATATAAACAGTGATATTCAAACTCTTAATTTTTTCTTCTCCATATGGCTTTAGGTTTAATTGATTTGAGTGGTAAAGGAAAGAAAAAGCCACACCTAAGGGTTAAAAATAATTTTCATTACGCAGAAGATTTTGAATTCAACTTTTGAGCTATGGTGGAGTGGAATATGGAAAGGCATTCAATAGAAGGCTTTCACTGAATGAGAGACATTCAATGAAGTTTAGAGTAGAACATTGATTCTGCTGAACATGATGAGAAATTGGAGAGTGTGAAAGGGTCTTTATAAATCAGAGAAATCAATGAAAATGAAAGACAAAAAGTATACGACATTTGAATAATGCCATTCAATTGGAGAACAGCTATCAAAGATTTTTATGAAGGTGCGAATATCAATAAATCAATAGTTGATGAAAATTAAGTTTGCTTGACTTGTTTCTTTGTAATAGACAGTTAAAATGTAGTGGATGTAGATTGTCAGTACTTGCATTGAACTCTAGAAAACTCTATTGTACACTGATTAACTTCGTTGAGCTTTCTTTTTCAGTAAGATTTATAAAGCCCCCCTCCTTAAAGCCTCTTTGTATTGAAGCTACGGCACATCCTTGACAATATAGGTAACATGTCAAAAATTATGAATTATTACAGAACAAGAATGTATTTCTTTTTGCTTCAGGGAAGGCAGTTATATTTTCATATAAAAGCCATGCATGCATATATCAATGTGAATGAGAGATTTAGCTTTGACTTATTTTGGTGGCTTGGAGCTAAGTTTATTCTTGTTCCAAACTGTTTAGGTACGTCAAAATAATCCACAAAGATCCCTCAGAAAGTTCTCTTGGGCTATATGTATATTTTAACATAATATATAAAACCTTTGGTGATATGCAGAACATAATATACATATATCGAGGTTAAGACTCTACTACAGATGCGCACGAAAAGCTCCTCATCAGTTGCCACTCTCTAGCTCTCCATTCCCTCTGTACAGCACAATGACCTTGGCTTTCTGCACACTGAATGCTGAATTACTCTCCAGGGTGCCCAGGTCCCTTCTGCTCCCACCATATGAAATTTAGGATTAACAAGGGTCAGTCCCACTTGTTCCAAGATCAGTTTATATCTGCTTTAAATTGGTATTAGCAATTGCATAATTTAATTATATAGATTAATGAAGTATGAATATGAAAGAAATAGCTGAAGTTTTTCAAAAAACCTAAGTTCAATGTGTGGAAAAGACTTGGTAAAATTTAGTTCCTTAGAAAATGCTACTAAATTAGTAGTGAGCAGGACCACTGTAAAATGTTGCAAAAATATATATCTAAATATAGAAGGGTTCTTAGCTTATATTGCTTTGCCAGTGTTTTTAAATTCTTGCTCTGAACTAAAAACACAGAAACTGGAAGTTCTGGTAGATATATTTTGGGTGTGTGTTGTACAAAAAAGACAACCTAGAACTCTAAGATCCAAAGAAAAAGCGTTGACTCTTTATCAAAAGATTGGTAAATATGCATTTATATAAGTGATAATTAAATGTTGGAGCTATTCGTGTTATTTTTTTTTAATGATCCCTTGCTTTAACTGATTTTCCATTAATTGACTGATTCTGATTTTGTGTTGGATAAAAGTAGTGTTTGTTCCTTCTCTATTTCAACATTTTTTTTTTGTATTTGATATTTCCTTTTGGTTCTTCCTACAACCTCCTGTGCTTGTCTCATGTTACTAATATTCTCCTTCATCTCTTTAAGGATACTAATTATGACTATTTAAAATTCTTGGTCTATCTCAATAATTTTGCTTGATTGGCCTATGTCCAGATTTTGGTCTCTGTTTTATAGTAGTTGTACTCATGGCGTATATTGTTATTTTGGCCTGTGAGCTCATATTTTCCCGGGATCAATCTTGTTTGCCAATATTATAAGGAAAGGCCCATACACACACTGGAGTGTCCCTTTAGTGATTTTTAGGAGATGGGAGGGGATAAATGCCAGGGTTGAGAAAGTTGTCAGCATCATCAAATTTTTGATCACCCCAGAAAATTGATTTGGGCTCACTCCTCTGGCAATTTCTTTGTCAGAGATTTACCCTTAAATATTTAGAACTGGGAAGAGGTAATCTCTCAGGTATCTTTCATCAGCCTGGGGATGTGGAGGCACAGGAGATGGAGAAGAGGATGCCCAAGGGCAGGGCAACTGGTCATCCTGCAACTTCATCAATTTCTTTACTGCCCAGATGCTAACCCTGATTCCACAGTGGATGCCCTAGACTGTTGAAATGAGGGGGGTGAAGACCACCCCAAAAATTAGGAAAAGAGGTTAACTTAGAAGTTAAAATCTCTAAAAGAATCTTTCTTCCCATTCCTGCTTCTTGCTGCTGTCCATCCTCCATACCACTTTAAGACCACCTCTGGTCTCTCCAGGTGTTCCTATAGTTTTTATAACTTGTTCAGGTCTATGTTTCCTCTCAATTATGTAGTTTCTCTAGGTTTGATTTGGGAAGAAAGAGCCAGTAGCTGAAGCTAGTTTGCTATCTTATTAGCACTGATTTTTGTATTATTATTATTATTTAAAAAATTTATTATTTTTATTTTAGAGAGAAAAAGAGAGAGAAAGAGAGCACACAAATGGGGGTGGAGCAGAGGGGGAGGGAGTAGAAGGGGGAAAGAATCTCAAGCAGACTCTTCACTGAGCATGGAGCCTGACATGGGGCTTGAGCTCACCACCCTGAGATCAGAACCTGAGCTGAAACCAAGAGTCAGACACTTAACTGACTGAGCCACACTCATGCCCCTGATTTTTGTATTATTATTTAAGTTAAAAGTTGCTGATTGAGAATGATAAATTGTATTGAGGGTTCTCCTTTATAGGGGTTTCTGAGTTTAATTTGAATTTAATTACAGCCCAGATCAGGAGTAGTGTAGGGCCTGCTCAAGACAAAACTAGGGAAATGATGTAGTCTGTGGCCTATGCCCTCAGCCTCTGTGTATGGCACTTCCTCCCCTTTCCATGGGTGAAAAAGTCGTACATTTCAGATTTTGGGGGACTAACCTATTTTCAGATACTTTGTTCTTTTGTCCCATCTAAGTACAATTGTTCTTTTCCACCATTTGTTCTATTTCTGATTTGGAAAACAAAGTTACTCTATGAACAAGATCTTATTCCTTGAACCCCTTATCTTTCAGATTCTGAATATCCTAGAATCTTGTCCTCTGGTGAATCAAACTGATTACTCAGAAAAGTGAGAAAAGTCATGAACAGGCAATTTCTTTCTCTCTCTCTCTTTTTTTTTTTTTTTAAGATTTTATTTATTTATTTGACAGAGAGAGAGACGGCTAGTGAGGGAACACAAGCAGGGAAAGTGGGAGAGGGAGAAGCAGCCTTCCTGCCAAGCAGGGAGCCCGATGCGGGGCTTGATCCCAGGACTCTGGGATCATGACCTGAGCTGAAGGGAGACACCTAATGACTGAGCCACCCAGGCGCTCAAACAGGCAATTTCTTAAGGAAGATATACAGATGACCCCAAAACTAATCTGTATGCTCCAGAAGGGCACTGACCACATTTGTGGTATTTGCCAGTGAACACCAACTCCCAGCAGAGACCTTAGCATATCGTAATGTGTTGAATGAGTAAAATGCATAAAAGGGGAATTCCTGGTGCTTTGTGTCACTGTAAGGTTGTACAACTTTTGTACATGGAAATTTAGGAAAATATAATAAAATTTATAGTACATAAAACCTTGATCTGAGCAATTCCACCTCTTGGAATTTATCCTAAAGAAATAACATGACAAGTATACATAGATTTATATAGGGATGTTCACTGCTTAAAAAAATATGGAAAACAATCAAAACATATCAAAAGGAGAATCTTAAATGATTTAAAAGGAATTATACTTCTAAAGGTTCACCACCATGTATGATGTTGTCTATGGGTTTTTAATAGATAGTTTCTATCAGATAAAAGAAGTCCTTCCCTTCTATACTTTGCCAAGAATTTTTATAACCTATGTGTTGAATCTTTCATAGTCAATGCTTTTTCTATATCTACTGAGATATATTTTCATTTGTTAATGTGGTAAATTATACTTACAATATTCAATTATTAGAGTATGCTTGCATCCCTAGGATAAACCCAGTTCAGTCATAATGTACTTTTTTTTTACACTGATGAATTTGGCTTGATAATATTTTGTTCATAATCTTTGTATCTATGTTCATAAGTGAAACTGGCATATACATTTCATTTTTATTACTGCCACTGACAAGTTCTGATTTCAGGAACATTAGAGGAGCTTCATGAAATAATTTGGGGGAGCATTCTTCTATCTTTTTTCTTGAAAGGTTTGTATAAAATCAGGTGATCTATTCCTTGAAAATTAGATAGAACTCACCTATAAAACAACCTGGGCCTTGTGTTCTTTGATGAATGGATTTTTAGCTACTAATTAAATTTCTTTAATGATTATAGGTCTATTCAATTTTTTTTTCAGATAGTTTTGATAAGTTATTTGTTCCTAGGAAACTGTCCATTTTATCTAAGATTTATTTGCATCAGTTGTGCATGACGTTGTTCTTAACTTTTTATCCTTCACAGCATCTGTGGTTATGTCCTATTTTTCTCTTCTAACCTTGTTTATATTTGCTCTCTTTTTGTCTTATCAAAATTGTCTATTTTATTCCTCTTTTCAAAGAAACAACTTTTGGCTTTGTTGATCCCCTCTATTGTAGTATTTTTCGGCTTTTACCTTTATTTTTTTTTACTTAATTTTATTCTTTGGGTTTATTCTGCTTGCTCCTTTCATAACCTCCTAACGGTACCATAACATTAAATTTAAGTCCTTTTTAATTTTTAATATAAACATTAAAGGACATAAATGCTTAATTTCATTTAAATACTACATTTAATTAGCATACCAAAAATTTTTTAAAATTAATTATGATTAAACAAGCAATACAGGTGCCTGGATGGCTCAGTTGGTTGAGTGTCTGCCTTTGGCTCAGGTCATGATCACAGTGTCCTGGGATCAAGCCTTGATTCAGGCTCTCTGCTCAGTGGGGAGTCTGCTTCTCCCTCTGCTCCTCTCCCCCACCCACAACTCATGTGCACACTCTCAAGATAAATAAATAAAATCTTTAAAAAAATAAACAAGCAATACATAAATATACTTAAAAAAATTAAAACATTACAGATGGTAAAGACCACTCCTCTTGGCCCCTCTCTCTCCCATCCCATGTAGTATATTTTTATCTATAAAGATATACTCACAAAAATATTATTTTTGTATATGTTTTTCAAAAATGGTATTATTTTAAAAATATATTGAAGAAGAAAAAGGCATTGTTTTGAAAATTTATTGGTGGTAGGTTTAAACATTAATTTAACAGATATTATAAGATTGCCCTCTGAATGAGTATATCATT
The DNA here is from genome assembly GCF_004348235.1 of Phoca vitulina. Taxonomy (NCBI): domain Eukaryota; kingdom Metazoa; phylum Chordata; class Mammalia; order Carnivora; family Phocidae; genus Phoca; species Phoca vitulina. The sequence continues at coordinate 14,248,354 of NW_022589713.1, read as the reverse complement.
TTACCTTTTCATGAGCAGTTTATTGGAATATCTGTTTCTCTAATATCTCCTAAACACCTAATCTGATCAACTTTTAAAATTTTTGTCAATCTCATATTATCTTATTATTATTTTAATTTGTAGCCCTTGATTAATAATCAGTTTGAGCAATTTCTCATGTTTATTGACCACTGGAATTGCTGTTCAATGAATAGGCTATCCATTTCTTTAAATATTTTCCTTGGATTTTTGTTTAACATTATTTTTGTTATATATTGAGTAAGACATTATGGAATACTTATAACTATGAAATATAAAAATAAATAATATAACATATCTACACACTTCCTATATAGATGAAGAGAAAGGTAAAAACCTTTACATTTCAAAGTTGCTCTGTGCTCCTTTGTGATCCAGTCCCTTCCTTTCTGCTTCTGTGGTAATCACTATCCTAAAATTTGTATCCTTTATCGCCTTGATTTTCTTTATACTGTCATTGCATATCTTGGTATCTCTGAACATATATTATTTGGTTATGTTTTTAAAATTTATATAAACAAAATCATGTTGCAAATATTGCTCAATATTTTGTTCTTGAGATTCATTTATTTTGTTTTCCCATAGTTCTGATTCATTCATTTTCCATGCTATATGAGAGAAAAAAATGGAAATGCTATTCTACTGTTGATGACATTTCCAATTCTTTGTTATTACAAATAGTGGAGTTTTGACTATTCTTGTACCCGTCTCTTAATGTATATAAGAAGCATTTAGCTAGAGAGTATCTACCAGAAGTGGAACTGCTGGATTGGAAGGCACATTCATCTTTAGCTTTACTGGACACCGTCAAGTTATTTCTCACTGTTGCTCAAATTGACACTCCCACCAGCACTATGTAAACGTTCCAGTTGCTCCACACTTTTGCCAAACTTGACATTCATTTATTTATTTAGTCATTCAAAAAAAGCTATTGAGGACCTGTTATGTGCCAGCCACTGTTCTAGGTACTAGAGATGCAATAATGAACAAAGCTGACAAAAATCCTTGCCTTTTGGAACATAAATTCTGTAGAGGAGACACTAAACAAGATAAATAATTAAAATGTATAGTATATTGGTGATAAGAGCAAAGGTTAAAAAAAAAACAAAGCAGAAAGGGAGATAAAAAATAACAAGGGATGTTGAAATTTTGGGTAGTGTCCAATGAAGCTATCACTGAGAAAAGGTTTTTAAGTAAAAACATTAGACAAAAAGTGAAGAAGCAAGCCAGGTAGACATCTTGAAGAGGAGAAGTCCAATTACAGCAAGCGGCAACACAAAGGCTCTGAACCCAGTGTGGTTGGAGCAGAAAAGCAGAGTGGAAGAAGATATCAGAGTGAAAACCAGGAGCTAGGCAATCTAGGAACTTGCAGGATTCAGAGAGGATTCTGGCTTTTACTGGGGAAGATGGGAAGGCACTCGAGCGGTTTAAGGAATAGAGTGACATGGTCTGATTATGGTTTAACATCATGATTATGGCTGCTGTGTTGCAAATAGCCTACAGAGGCCAGTGCTGAAGTAGAAAGGCTAATTAGAAGGTTATTGTAATAGTCCAGGTGGGAGATGATGGTGAACCTGGACTAAAGTGGTTGCAGTGGGGCTGGTGAGAAGAAATAAAATTCTGTATATATTTTGAAAGTAGAAGTCAGAGGATTTGCTGAAGGATCAAAGATAGAGTCCAAGGTGATGCAAGATTTTGGCCGGAACAAATGGAAGAATTAGATTGCTCCTAATAAGGTTAATGCCTCCAAGGGGTAGAAAGAACTGTTAGCCTCATTTTATAAATGAGGAAACCAAAGCCCAAAGAAATGTTGTAATTTGCCTAAGAGCATACAACAGGTATGTGGGTCTGGGATTTGAACCCAGCTAGTATGACTCCAGAGTCTGTGCTCTTAACTACTATACCCATATTTCATTTTTTCCCTTATCTGCTAATTGTGGTTTTAATTTGAATTCCCTATGTGAATATAGGGAATGTTGAACATTTTGTGATATATTGATGGCTATTAAGATTTCCTCTTGTATTAAATATCTGGTAATGTCTTTGTCTGTTTTTCAAGTTAATGAGTAGCTTATCTTTTTCTTTTTGGTGTGTAGGAATTCTTTATATATTCTGGATACCAATCCTTTGGCAGTTATATGACAAATTGCAAATATTTTCTCTTGTTTGTGACTGGACTTTTTATTGTTTTTATGATGTCTTTTGATGAACAAAGTTCTTCAGTGTAGTCAAATTGATTAATCTTTTCCTTTATATATTTTTTGTGCTTTAGAAGTCTTTCCAAACTCTGAGATCATAAAGACTGTCTTCTGAAAACTATGAGTTTTGTCTTTCATATTTACATCTTTAACCTAATCTGGCCTAAAAAAAATAATCTATGCCAGTTAGAGTCAAGATAGTGGTTATTCTATTGGGGAGAGCAGGGGTGGCTGAAAGGGGCATGGAAGAAGCTTCTAAGGTGCTGGTAATGTTTCTTGACCTGGGTACTGTTTACACAGTTTTCAGTTCATGAAAATTCAGCAAGCTGTGCACTTATATGCATTTTCCTTTGTGTATATTATACTTCAATACATTAAAAAAATTTAAATCTGACAGTCTCTCCTTTTTAACTCATGAGCTTAGCCCATTTATAATTTTGTTTACTATTAATGTAACTGAATTAATTTTTCTATTACAGTTGTGTTTACTATTAATGTAACTGAATTATTTTTTTTTATCTACTTTCAAATTACCCGGCCTTTTCTATGCTTTGGGGTTTTGTTGTTGTTGTTGTTCTCATTTCCTGTTTCCTTTTTTATTGGTTGACTTATTTTTTTTTTGTTTATTTCTCCACTGGGTTGGAAGTTATGCATTCTATTACAACACACATATTTTGTATAAAGTGAATTACTGTAAATACTTCCTTACGAGAATGTAAAATCCTTTGGTCTGTTTGCTCCTTCCTTATTTTAATAATTTATATTCCCATCTTATATTTTTACTTACGTTTTTCTTTTCTCTAATTATTTTAAATATATATTTTATAAACTTTAATTAGTCATTATATGAAAATCTTGGGTTCTAATTCTGTTGTTTGTTATCTCTCTTGTCTTTTATGGTGGTTTGTTTCCTTGTGTATTTTTAATTTTGAACTGTGAACTAATGTTGGTGGAGCTTTAGCAGAGATGACACTTTTGTGGCCTTGGCCTGGAGGGTAGCCTCCCAAAGATGCTTTATCTTTGTTTTTGCCAGTTGTTTGAAAGATATTTCCAATTTAAGACTGGGTTTTAAGTTTACTTTTAAGATTGGGTCTTTTGGATATCACAGGCAATATAAATGTAAACCACAAACTCTCATGAGGTTAAGCCCGATTGTTAAATTTCTCTGGCGATATATCTTTCCCCACCTAAAACCTATCCGTTTTCTGAGATACTGTAGATATAGTGACTCTCATTTAGGAGCTATTTACTAGCCAAATCTAGTCCATAAATCAGACTTGAAAGCAGTTTAAAATCATTATTTGTATTCTTTAGTTCAATTCCCATTTATTTCCAAATGTTGGTTGACTGTTTACCTTGTGTTAAGACTATCTTATCCACTTGGGGATACAATAAGAAGTAAAACACAATTCTTATCTTCAAAGAATTAATAGTCAAATAGAAGGATTTATAGTTTTGTTATACAGAAATGGCCAAAACCTAATGTGGGCACCACAACTTCTTCCTTCTATAGCCATGGCAGGCATTTAATTGACCCCAGCTTTCTTTTCCATTGATTTTGGAAACAGCCACAAACTTCACCTCCATGTTGTGTTGTCAGTTCATTTGAGTCATCACATATCATCTCTTCTTGTCTTCTCTGACCTAGGAGAAAGACCTGAAACATCTAGTCGTCCTACCAAATATGACCAGCTTCCAAGATCAGGAGAGATTGGGCAACTTTGGGATGGCATAGAAACAACCAGATCTACCAAGGATTTCCTCATGGTACTTTAACACTGCCCCATGTATCTACCTACACTATGATACAACCTTGCCACTTCATGCCATTATATTCACTATATTAGAAGTCTTAAAGATATAAGAAAGTGTAAGTGGAAATATGCTTAAAATTTTTGTAAAATACCCTAAAACATTGCCCTGAAAAATACAGAAAGGGTAATAGAAAGCAGAGACAGAGTCTGTTTAGTCTCTCATTAGGACTACTGTCTGACCCTCATTAACACACACACCTTCTGATTCTCATTAGGCTTGCTCAGATTCCTTTCTTTCTTTTCTTTCTTTCTTTCTTTCTTTCTTTCTTTCTTTCTTTCTTTCTTTCTTTCTTTCTTTCTTTCTTCCTTCCTTCCTTCCTTCCTTTCTTTCTTTCTTTCTTTCTTTCAACATCTTCTTTCATGAAGATAGAAGTGTTTTCTTTTTTTATTTAAATTCAATTAGCCAACATAATAATACATCATTAGTGTCAGATGTAGAGTTCAATAATTGATCAGTTGCATATAACACCCAGTGTTCACATCACGAGCTCTTCTCAATGTCCATCACCCAATTATCCCATCCTCCCACTCACCTCACCTCCAGCAAACCTGTTTGTTTCCTATAGTTAAGAGTCTCTCATGGTTTATTTCCCTCTCTGATTTCTTTCCATTCCATTTTCTGTCCCTTCCCCTATGATCCTCTGTGCTGTTTCTTATATTCCACATATGAATAAGATCATATGATAGTTGTCTTTCTCTGATTGACTTATTTTGCTCAGCATAATACCCTCCAGTTCCATCCCCATCAATGTAAATTGTAAGTATTCATCTTTTCTGATGGCTGAGTAATATTCCATTGTACATATATACCACATCTTTTTTATCCATTCATCTGTCGATGGACATCTGGGCTCTTTCCATAGTTTGGTTATTGTGGTCATTGCTGCTATAAACATTGGGGTGCATGTGCCTCTTCAGATTATTACATTTGTATCTTTGGGATAAATACCTGGTGTAGCAATTGCTGAGTCATAGGGTAGCTCTATTTTCAACTTTTTGAGGAACCTCCATACTGTTTTCCAGAGTGACTGTACCAGATTGCATTCCCACCAACAGTATAAGAGGATTCCCCTTTCTCCTCATCCTCATTAACATTTGTTGTTTCCTGAGTTGTTAATTTTAGCCATTCTGATTGGTGTGAGGTGGTACCTCATTGTGGTTTTGATTTGTATTTCGCTGATGCCGAGTGATGTTGAGCATTTTTTCAGGTGTCCGTTAGGCCTGCTCAGATTTCATGTGTTTTCAGATCATTGCTTATTTTCATATGGGGGCTATGTAATGGGGTTTTGCCCAGTCCCAGAATTCCATGGAGAATAAAAGAGAAAATGTCAATAACTAACAAGCTGTCAGGGAGACACAGCTCAGCACCTCCTGAACTATGGAGAAATCCCTAGTCCACAGGTCTTAGGAATGACTAGCAAAAGGCCAGTATTTTACTTTTCCGAATATATTTTCATATTTTTCACAAAATAATGCTTGTCTTTGCTTTCAAGTTACATGATTTTGTAAGGTAGGAAAAAATGATTTGTAAATTGAAATGAAAAATATAGATAAGAGTGTCTTGTTTTTACCTTTTACAAAACTCTAAAACTTTGCAGAACTTCATATTTTTCTTAGTTTTTAGAAAAATAAATGAACAGATTTTAAAAACTATATAATTCATTTTATCAAAACTCAAAGCTAACCCCAGTAATTACCACTCTCTTAGGCTGTTAGCATATACTTAGTGCTGAGTGATGAAAAGCAAGTGTTGAGTTAGAAAGACACTGCTTAAATCCCAGCTCTTTGGTTGCAAGATGTGTGCACTTGAGAGCTAGAAGCCTCAATATCATTCCATGTAAAACTGGGGAATTTAATACCTACTGTGCAAGGTTGTCATTATGTAAACCTTCCGGCAAACATGCTGGGCTCAATGAAGGGTAATTGTTATCATATCATTTTTCTGTAATCCCTTCGATGTCTAGCATATTTGTATATAATATGCTATATGACAACATTGTGTATACCTAAGGTAAGAAGGCAATGAGACAGGAACGAAATATTCACGGCAGACATATTTTTAATTCTGCCACATAAGCTATATAGAAAGAAGAAAGAGTTGAATACAGATGTCTCTTTTACCCAAGTCAAGTGATGAATTCTAACGGTAATGTTAGATTTCCTGGGTAGGCTGAAAAGACATGATTTTGGTGTCCTTTCTGAAGTAGACTTCGAGGCTAAAGCAGAGCAGATGGAAGACTGAGAAGGGAAGGCCAGAAAGTAGGAGAAGGATCAGGAAAGGACTGACTGTGTCAGAGAAATTAAGTGAAGAGGAGGTTTGAGGAATGTATCCATTGCCTCAGTGAACAATAGTGTGAGGAGAAACAGTTAGAAAGGATTGACAGGTTGAGGACACAAAGGGGTGGGAGGATGACCCAAGTCTCTGCTGACACAGGAGAGGAAAAGGGTAGAGGCTGAAATGAGATGGGAGATCAAGGTTAACAGAGTCCCCATCCAACTGATGGCCTCACTTGTCTCGATCAAGGGAGGGTGAGACTGCAGAATGCACAGAAGAGGACAAAGGGCGTCAGCTTGATAAAACAGGGAAGAATGTGTGGTGACCATGTTGCTTCTTCACATCTACATAGTCGTTTTGAAAAAGCCTGACAGAACTAAATTCAGTTTGTGCACTTATATTTTGAAATGAGCCCCCAGAATTTAGTGTATCTACACTAAATGTATGGTCTTTCCAGAGTGCTCATCATTATGAACAATTCATGGAATTAGATCTCTTAAAAATCTACCTCCATACTTGACGAAGACAAACAAGTACCCTGCACGCCAAACAGATGTCAACAGAAATTGTCAGCCGAGGCAAAATATGGGCTATCTGCTTTACAAAATGCTGGCCAAAAGAGGAGGCAGTTAATTTAGAAACTGGCTCTCACATTTTTAAGGTTTTTGGAAATGTCATTTTAAAAATTTTTATAAACCATCACTTAAATTCACACAGATTCCCTATGAAAAGACCTCTTCTTGAATCCTAAGGACAGAGATTCAGCAAGCATCAATTATATGCTAAACAGTATCCCTGTGTAAGATAAGTATTATTTCTCCCATTTTGCAGATGAGGCCTCCGTGGCTCAGGGGGTTAATGTATTCAAGATCTCACAGCCAATAAGTGACAAGCAAGGACTTGGCTCTAGCAGCTTATTGACAGATGCTTTCTGTAGAATGCTGAAGTAGTATATAAATTTTATCTTCTAAATCTTCCCACAATCTTCTCTTTGCTCTGTGAGTCTCCTGGGGAATCATTTCTTCGTTTACGCTAGGAATTAGCATTCAAATATCCACACAACCTTAGAGCATCTTTCTGTGCCTCTGAGTACCAAGGAATAGTTTGCCCCTTTAAAACATACCCTCTCATTTGGATAGTACAGATGAGTTGCTGTGGAGTCTGATTTAAACTGATGCATAAATAAGAAAGAATGAAATGATAAAAATCCACAGGTTGTAAGAGAAGAAAAGTTGATGGTCTCTAGATATATCTGTTTGGCCAGTCATGACCAAAAATAAATAAATAAATAAATAACTGATGGGAAATGCTGAGGCTATAACTGTCAAGTAGGCAGCAGTGCAGGACGCAAAACTGTACACACGGTTTTCTTCTTGACTAAATTTAAATAGAGAGATGGAAGGGAAAAAAATGCCAAAATATTAGTAATTATGGTGGTTGCTTTTAGGCAGCAGGATTTTCTTTTAGTCTCATGATTCTGTTTTATATTTATTAATTTACTACAAAAATGATGTTGTTTTTATAAATAGAAAAAAAATAACGAAGTCACGGCCATCACTGAAACCTTTTGGCAGGTAGTTTGATGGGTGTTTTAAATCCATGGGGGTGGAGGGGTGGGGGCACCTGGGTGGCTCAGTCAATTAAGTGTCTGCCTTGGGCTCAGCTCATGATCCCAGGGTCCTGGGACTGAGCCCCGCCGCATAAGGCTCCCTGCTCGGCGGGAAGCCTGCTTCTCCCTCTCCCACTCCCGCCGCTTGTGTTCCTGCTCTCGCTGTGTCTCTCTGTCAAATAAATAAATAAAATCTTTAAAAAAAAAAAAAATCCACAGGGGGAACCTATACCAAACCCTCAAACCACAGATCCCTGCTTGTTTAGGGCAGGGAGTGGGCAAAGCAAATGCCAGAAGCACCAAAAGGCAAAGTCTCTTGGGTTTGTGGTCTTGTTTCAAGGGAAAAAGCCACATGCAGCTCTGCACACGACTACTTCAATTCACTTGTGTCATAGCAGGGAGGACAAGTGGCCGCCCAGGAAGGCTCAGGAGCAGGCTGCTCCGTGGGCATGCGGGAATAAAAGAAAAGAGGCAGTAATTGCCCAGCAATTCCAGTTGTCTTTAACGTAACTCCAAGCTAATATACTTACTTCCTGTATTTTAGCATCCACACCGGGTTTAAAGAAACAGAGCTGCCAATAATTTTCAGAGAACAAAGGCCCCCTTCGCCCGCACGGCCCCCTCCTTAGCCTTGCGCCCTGCTTTCTCACAGCAGCACTCACCTCCAGCAATCAATTCCATTTCTAAGGAGACAGAGAACAATTTATTCAGCTTCAATTTGCTGAGAGGAAAACCTCCTATTCTCTAATATTAATTCTTGAAGCAGATTCAAAAACAATTTTTCTTCCTTGCCAGGGTTTGGGGCTTTGAAAGATAATGAATGTAGACAGTCTTTGAAATATTAGGAGCTGGCAGCCATTGTAAGGATCTTGAACTTGCAAGGCATAAAAGGAAGTCTCAGGGCAAAGTATATGTTATTTTATGTGTTGAAATATATATCAAGCTTCTGGCTGGGGCGGAGCTTGGGCACCCCTGGGGAACTATGGACATGTGCATAGATAACCGTTGTATTCATTTAAAAGCAGACTCTCCCGGTAATAAGGATCAGGATTATTTGAGGAGATATTTTCTTATTTTAAAGTAGGTTTTTCTATCTCTAGTTCTGAAACTACCTCCATGTGATTTTATACAAATCCATAAGCATATAGAGAACAGTGATAAGATAGTTTGATAACAAATTTCAGTACCTGTAATTCTGTTTCTTGGATTTAATATCGCCCTTTTTTTTTTTTTTTTTTTTTTTTTTTACCATTTTTCACAGATAGTGTGAAATGTGTCCCAGCTGCTTCTTGCTAGGCTGTACCATAAGATTAATAAACTGTCGTTCTATCTGAATGCATTAGCTGTATTGGAGCATGGTAGGTTCCAACACATGGCTAAAACGTTTAATTGATAGGTGACAAAGCTTGACAATGTGTGTTTTTGTTTCTTTATGGTTAGAATTTTCTACTGGTTCAGGAGAATAGAAGTCAGAAAACATTCTCAGAAAGCTGAAGTAACTAAATTAGGCTGATTTGTTTTTCATTTAATTGACTAGTTGCCTTGGTGCCACACAGTACGTGTTTAGCAATACTGCCTCAGAATTCTGTCAGCTCTCGTATAATGAAGACACTCCTATAGACTCCTTGCTGTAGTCCATCTTCCATCTTATCTTTCGAAAACATAGGTGTAGTCATGTCATTGCTTATGGACCTTAGCTGGCTTCTTACTGTCTACCAAATAAAAGTAAAACTGCCCTAGATGACATTCAAGACTCAAGACCCTCCAAGATCTAACTACAGGTCAACCTCCCAGTGCTTAGCCCCTTGGCCCTCTGGACCTCAGCAGTGGGAGCAGGGTAGTCGGGGCCATAGATGAAACTCTTTTGTGGGGAGTGGTGGTCCAGGCAGAGGTTAGGGACAGGCTTAGCAGGAAAGATAGTGGCACCTCTTGTCAAGAGCTGGGCAGTGTGTACCTGGGACAAGGTGAGAGGAATGTCACCAGGCCGGGGCTAGGCTGTGGATGGCCAAGGCTAACTGACTATAACAAAAGTAGATACTCAGGATATGGGAGCAGGAGGAGAAGGAGGAAGACTAAAGCTAGAGAGAAATAGAGAAAAACATTTCTATTTCTATTCCTCCAGGAACCACTTGCATGGGCAGGTGTTGCAGAAACTATGGGCACTCAGGGAAGGGAGGAGTTGGTATTCCTTTTCCGAGCACTAACTTTGGACCCGGATTCCTTACGTTCATCTTCCTGCTCCACTGCTGTTGGCTCCGTGACCTTGGTCAATTTACTTTGCTCTTCTGTGCTCCCTTTAATCTCCACTGGTAAGATGGAGACAGGCTAGAACCTACCTCATAGAATTATTGGAAGGATTAAACTAACTGGCGTGTCTGCACATGGTGAGCCTTCTATAAATCTTACTAATTCTTATATTATTATCATGTTTTAGATACTTTCTTTAAATACATTTAAGAAACAATAAAGCATAGAGAGTAGAATTTTAGTACCATGTGATGAGTAGTGTGACCAACCAGTAGCACAGAATTTTCTAGGCTCTTTTTCTCTTTTAGCACTGGAAGTCCCATATCCCAGGGCCCTCACATTGCTAGGCAAACTGTTGGTTGGTCATCCTACTAATGAGAGTGAGAACTTTTTATAAACAGCACACACAGCTGCTTAGCAGCATGATATTGATTGACTTATATAAAATTGCCATTTTTGTAAGCCCAAACCATCAAATGATAGCAATTTCGTATGATCCAATTTTGTAGAAAATCCTAACCTGGTGAGGAGGGGGCTAAGGAAAAGAAGGGGCCTTCTATACTTTAACTTCCCTCTAGTTTTTTTTTTTTTTTGTCCCTCTAGATCAAAAGAAAGAAAAGCCAACGAATATTTCTTAAGCACAGACTGTGTACTAGGCATTGGACTATTTCATGAATAAGGAGTTTATTAACTTTGGTTGATCTTTATGACTCATAAGTCAGGAGAATCAACAACATGAAAAGATAGAAATATGAAGCCAGCAAGAGCATTAACTCTAAAGAAAAAGAAAAAAAAAAAAGCCTGCATCTTAAAGATGAAGAAGAGAGAGCAAAGGTCATGGAGGGAAGAGACAGAGCTTGCAAATGAGGTGCACTGACTCCTGGATAATCTAACTTATCGAGGTTCAGAGACCCAGCCAAGCCTCTTGAGCAGGAATCACAGCATCTCATTTCAGGGTGGCAAATGCCTTCCTGGAAGGAAGTCAGCATCACAGCACTGAGATAGTTAACACACACACACACACACACACACAGACACACACACACACACACAGACACACCACTTTTTTATTTTATAAAAACACAGGATGGAGAAGCAGTCCAAATTCATCCTGGCTTATGGAGAAGACATAGAGAATTTCTTAATTCATCTGAAACATTTTGACCCCATTTCTACTAAAGAAGTTTTAATTGTTTTTGACATATATTCCTCTTTAGGGGTTTAGATAATACAAGGGAATTATGACATTTTGTTTAGGGGGTGTCATCCTATGACAGACTTTGTGAATGAATTTTGGAAGGATCCAATACTGTTTTGTTGGATAGTTTTATATTTGGGTGAGCCGGGCACATTAGAGCAAGGATTTTTAACTCTTAAGAAAACTCAAAGTAAACTTTAACAAAGAGAAGAAGATAGATGTCATAGCTTTCAATTCCAAGGACTCTAAGACCTATGAATAGTTACAGGTTTCTAGGGAGAGACTGAAAAGCCACAGTATTTTATAAAGGATTTTATATTTATATAAATTTGTATAGTATTTATAAAGTATTGTATAAAGTTGCTGATATGAACATTAAAAAGCGAAGAATTCAGAGGACTAGAAAGATTGTAAACTGTATCTGATGCTGTGTTTCTAGTAAATTTGGCAAAAGTGTGTCAAAGGTTTGTCTGTCAAAACGAGGTCTGTCAAAGACTTTGATTTGAATTGCCAGTAAGAGGAAATGATGACACCCCCCACCCCCGGACCCCCGTCCAACTCCAGGATGGAGGAGCAAAAATGAGGAACCTGGAGTTGTGCTTGCCTGGAGTCTAATCTGAGCATCCCCTGTTTGTAGAACTCAGGAAGGCAGCTGCACTTCAGATTTATGGTTTATTGCAGCCTGCATTTATTGAGTTGGTAACATGCACTGCATGAGGGGAAGGGAATGAATACCTGCCTTCGAGGAATTGAGAAACCTGAGGCTAATAAACAAGAAGTGGCGAATCAGCTAGTGAATTATCATGAGTAGTAAAATATTCAAGTTATATTATCTAGTCAAGGTGTCTCCTTAATGACCAGATGGAAGAGTGCTCATGCATATTCTCAAGTCCATCAGAAATCTCAGAAACACTATCTAAATAGTTGTTGCAACACATAAAAAGGGGAGACAAGAATCAGATCAGACAGCAGTCTAAAGGGCAGATCTGGCCTCTCATTGCTCTGTTAAGACAAGTATTATTCACTGCATGTTTTCCGATCTAACCAGATTCAGATTAGTAGCTTCTCTCTAAATCCATTGAAAAACTGCCATAACATGATTCAGGTGTTGCCTATGTCAACCTGCCTTCTTTTAGCATTTTAAGTTTGATGTCATAGAATAAGAGAGTCCCAATATAGATCCGAAGTTTGAACTACAAGATATAATTATAAGTCCTAAATCTAGCACCCAAAACCAAAACAAAACAACAAGATAACCCAAACAAAACCTGACATGCATATAGTGCCACAAACAGTCTGAAAAACAAATGGATACAAATTCATTTGATCCTCACAACAGTCCTATTCATTCGTCAACAGCTCTTTGGGGAGTACTGTTACGGGATGAGTACTATTATCCTGATGCTGTGAAGTGGAAGCTGAGACTATCCGTGTTCATGAATGAACTTGATTCACCCCCTCACGCCTCTCTCTTGGGCATCCTGGTCTCACTCAGCTCTTGAGATTCTGAATGCTCTCTTGACAAGAAAGCAAACCACAACCCCGGAACTTCCTCTTTCCTGGTCTCTGCTCAGAACTCTCTAAAGCCTACAGTGAATTCGGCTGAGTTTTACTTATTTGAGTTCTCCTCAAATGAGTATTGAGGGCGCCTTCTCATGTCTTTGGGGACGGGGATTCCGATGAGGAAATGAAGGAGCTAAAACCATGGGCAGTCCACAGTCCATCCCTCCTGCTGGAAGCGGCACTAAACCAGGGAAGACATAGTATGTGGGAAGATTGTCTTAAAAATCTTTAGAAAGAAGCAGTCTACACAAACCTTTCTTTACCGAATTCCTTCTCATCTTCTCTTTATAGCTTAACTCTATAAAATACAGTATGTAGGTGTAAATGACGAGAAACAGTAGGAAAAACAAGACCAAATGATGTAGGTAGTTGTTAGCCTACATTCCAGAGTTTCATTTTAATGAAGTATATCTATATCATGGCCCAGAAAATCACCTACGACATGAGTAAGTTTTTTTAAAAAAACCTTAAAAAATAGTTAAGAGAAGAATCTTTTGTATAGGGAGATACCAGAAGTGCACGAGCAGACCCAGACTGAGAGCCCATGTTCGGTTCTCATGCCCCTCCCTGCGTCACTTCCCAGATGCCAAGGTTGTGTATAGACTGACCTTGAGACACACAGGATAATTCATTGCTTTTATTCTTTCACTTCTGGGAGGCATTGTGCCAGGTGTTAATAATTCAAAAAGTCAGGGATCCAACCCAGCAGAAGATGCTTTGAAAAGGACAAACACGCTGAAATCTGGAAAAAGGCCGTGAGTGAGGCTAATCAGATAGAAGTAGTCAGATATATGAGCATATTATATGCAAAACATAGCAAAGCTGACCTTTGTTGTGTTACTGATGCATAACCGAGGAGAAAAAACCTCGCATCTTTAAATATCATATATCTTTGAATCAATTTGAGGTAGAGGTATTTTAAAAATGTATCCGAGAGAGAGAAAAAGAATTCAAACAGACCATTTGTAGTGAATGTGCCTCTGTCAGGGAAAGGTCTTTGTAGCTAAAGTGAAATGGCATTTCTTTGTTAATGAGGTGAACATTTATGAAGAGATATTATGCATATTTTTCAAAAAATAATAATGTCGATCTCTCCTGTAATGCAATAAATGTCTGGGTTTAGTCCACCTAACCTATTGTCTAAAATACAATGCAATTTCTAACATAAGCATCTGTGAATAAAGTGAGTCATATATTGCAAGTTGGAACAATTCACAAGGCTATAGCAAAGGCTTTTCTTATTAAAGATTTCATATGGTAAAAAGTGAATGTAAGAATTACCTCGCCCAGATTTCACCTAAAAAAAATCAGTTCTGTTTATGGGAAGAAAGCCCATTTTTACACATTGAAAATTAATTCAGTTATCACATAATACTTTGAAGTTCAACCGCTCAAAGCAATTAAAAGATGGTAATGTTCCAAGAATCAGGTAAATCTGGAAGTCAAAGGAACACAAAATTGCTTATTTGTGCTTTTCAAAATTTGAAAATTCTAAAATGATTTTTAAATGGTGTGTAATTTTAGTCCAGCCACAAATCAAATCATCTCTATGTTCATCAAGGTCAAAATTTGAAAGGTGAAGTCTGATTTTATGAACTGACTGTAAAATGTGAAATTTTTTTTATTGTTTTTCTCAGCATGACCACCATGAAGTCTCATACTCCTGTGGCAATGGCTCTTTCCTAGAGCCCACTGCATTAGGCACCTCTTGCAGGACCCTGAGGCTGCTCCTCCCCAGGGTCAGGCAATGATGCTTTTTGGATACAAGTGGTGGGCAAGTTTTAGTAGGCAGACCATTGGCTCATGTTACACTTCAGAGCATTCAGAGGCCCCAGACTCTTTTGAAGCACAGAGCTTGGGTTTATTCTCACAAAGTGGTGGCAGTGCAGAGCTGGGGGGGCCTGGCATCCTGCTAAGTCCTGTGTGCTGACCAACATAGCACATATAAGTGTTTCTTTATCGACCCTAGAAGCTGCTTGGCTTGACATATGGAAACTAGTGGAAGAGCTAGAATGCTGGACAGGGGATCAGAAAAACATATTTGGGATAAATATGTTCAGTTTGACTTATGGTTCTCTTTGAAGTGCAACCCATAAGTCATTGAGAAACTAACAGTACACCTAACATCTTACTTAAAAAAAAAAAAAGAAGCTTAAAAATCTTAGTCACTCTTTGTATTCTGTGGCATAAGCTGAAGCTTCTGATGTAATTTAAAATCACGCATTTTCTTTTAAAATAGAAATCCTAGTTTGACACCTTGTTCTTCTTCTTTTCCTTTTTTTTTTTTGGAGAAAGAGCATGCATTATGCTCAGGGCGGGGAGGGGCAAAGGGAGAGGGAGAGAAAGAGAATCTTGAGCAGGCTCCACGCCCAGTGCGAAGCCCTATGTGGGGCTTGATCTCATGACCTGAGCCAAAATCAAAGGTTGGTCGCTTAACCGACTGGGCCATGGAGGCATCCATGGTTGAGGCCTTTTTAAAAAGTGATAAAAAATTTAACTTTGATCGCATAAATCATTAGAATATTTGGGTGAACAATAGAAGTGAAAACATCTCTCTTACAAAAGCAGATCTGAAGCCTAACCCCTATAGGTTGCCACTTATATTGTAATGATAAATCATACCCAAGGAAAACATTTAGAAAAGAATTACTTAAAAGCACTTGTAGTGCTTAGAAGGCATATATGTATTTTCAAGCCAAAGTAAAATTAAGCTATTGATGAACATGCAGACTGGAGCAATTCATAAAGACAGTTTAAAACACTTAAGCGTTCTGTCATGGAAATACTTTCTACATTACAAAATCCAGGAGTACATATTGTTTCTGAACAAAAAGATTCATGTTAAAAGCAGAAACTTGGAGTCGGGTTCAATTTTATCACTTTCTGCCAATGATATTTAGGTGGTATATTTGCATGTCCAGTTGCACACTGTCAATGAATTTACATCCATTTTTTTGCTTAACTCTGAAAAACATTGCATTTCTTGCTTAAAATTAACAAATGCTTTTGGATACAGGGTTTTCTGTATTTCTAAGTAGTTGGATATGTTCTTTGTGGTGATATGAGCTTTTGAAGTACTTATGACTTTTGATATGAATGTGTTCTTTGGGAAGGAATTCAAAGAGTAGAATAAGGTGTTCTAAGTTGAAAGCTCTTGAGAATATTAAAGAATCTAAAATTTCTAACACAAATTAATATTTGCACATAGATTATAACTTTAAACACACATTTGATTCTTCTTTACACATTTATTATGCAGAAAACATTTCCCTTTTCTTTTGCACAGGTCTGAAAATTTATCAAAGTGTACCTTAGCCATAGCTTCTGAGAAACAGACACGGCAAGTTTTCTCCCAATTTATACTCGACAGAGTAAACTAATGAGAGTCACTGACATATAAGAAACACCACCTCCTCAGCTGATGAAGTTAGAGATTTGACTGTAGTCTCTTAAGCTTGACTCCAGAAGGTATTATTTATTGGGGCTCCAAATAGTTTTAGGTGGAGAAGAAGTGGGAAAAACTTCTCTTTCCTAGAATTACCTATAGTAGAGGATAGTGTATGTAAGTCTAGATTCATATAGATCCCATATTTAGCAACTTTCCAAATGTATTTCATGAAATTCGTCATATAAAAATTGTCACGTGAATCTAAACTGGCAAATGAGAGTTCAGTTGTGGGATACTTTAAAGTCACTAACTAGAGATAGAAGAAAGACAGTTTGGAGAGGTGGGAAAAGACCTGGGTTTGAAATTTGTTCCAATCCCGTTTCCCCCATCTATACCTATTTGCTGTGTGAGCCCAGGTAAATTACTTACCCCCTCTGTGTCCTAGTTTCCTCCTCAGTAAAATAGCTGCTAATGAGACCTAACTCACCAGTTGTTGTTGTGAAGATTAAATATACTAATTTTCACCAAACTGCTTTAGACTGGCAGCTATTTGATATCCAATAAATATTAATCAAATCTGCTTTCTACTAAATTAAAGATTAAAGAAGTGAAAGTTGATACCCCTAACTCATTCCAGTTGAAGTCCCATTTTTTATGTAGTATAACAGTTTTACCTGCTGTGATTACTGTAATGAATTTGAATTTTAAAGTGAAACCTCCATTTGTTTGCTTCAGATAGGTGAGCAAGTCACCCTATAAGAGAGGGTCTGTCAATTGGCCTTTTTGATTTGGGCAGTGTGACTGCCTACCCCGATCTATGAACTGTGGAAATACTTATTTGGGTAATGTCTCCAAATCATTCTGCCTGCAAATATAAAGTTATTTATACAAACATCCAAATTTTCATGTCTCTAAGCCTCCACCTACTCATCCTTCCAGAGTTTCCTTTTCTCTTAAATATTTATGAGAATTCCAAAGGGGAGCCTTATGAGTGACTTTAATGTCCCCTACCTAGGTCACTGGTTCTCGAGTGTGGCTGCACATTAGAACCACCCAAGGAGCTTTGAACATTTCTGCTGCCCAGGCCGCACCCCATGCAGGTTAAATTATACTCCCTGGGGGAGGCACCAGGCATCATGATTTTGACAACTTCTTGGGTGATTCTAGTGTGCAGCCTGGTTGGAGAATCAGTTCCTGAAGCCCACCACTGTGTGGTTCCCACATGAAGTCACTTGGACGGCGTGTCTCCAATCTGCTGGACAAAAGTCCCCACCTGTCAAATGACAGGTCTTCAGTCCTACTATGTCCAGTGTCTTTCTAGGCTCTCAACTTTGGCCATTCACTAGAATCACTTAGGTAAAATTTTTAAAATACTCTAGCCCAGGCCCCAACACAGAGTAAATAAGTCAGAACTCCTGGGCATGGGGCCCAGGCACCTGGGATTTTTGAAATCTCTTCAGTGATTCTGACAGGCACCCACTGAGAATGACTGGTCTGGGAGCTTCCACCAGGAGGGAGTAGGAGTGATACATATGATTCAGAGTCTAGAGCTTACCATGTCTCAGTTCTGGCTGCCCATATGGTTGCTCTGCTGAGCCACAGTGACCTGCCTTACGCCAGTCTATTCTTGCTTTATTCCAAGCTGCTGACCATGTTCTCCAGTGCTGCCCACACTGCAGCCACCTGCCATCTGCAATTCACTCCTTGGGGCACCCGTCACTGGCAACTTAAGTTCTATTCCTGCCTGACTCCTGGTGTCTGCCATGTATCTCTCTCTCCAATCGGTAGGGGAGGACTTCATTTTTTTGTGCCTAGTTCTTTTTTTTTTTTTTTAAAGATTTTATTTATTTGACAGAGAGAGATAGCGAGAGCAGGAACACAAGCAGGGGGAGTGGGAGAGGGAGAAGCGGGGCTCGATCCTGGGACCCTGGGATCATGACCTGAGCCGAAGGCAGGCGCTTAACGACTGAGCCACCCAGGTGCCCTTGTGCCTAGTTCTTTTAGAGATGGTCTAGTAGAGTTACTTAGATACCAGCTTAAATTATTTCAAGTTTACCACTCAACATTCTGGATAAAAAGGAGGGTCCCATTAGTGAAACAGTGTTGCTAAACAATTAGTGCACAATGTTTTACCATTAGTGCTCTCCCCTTAAGAGCACAGGCATGCCAGCAGGTGGGTGGGACCAGAGGGCCATGTTTTTCTCACAGGGTTCCACAAGAGGATGCTGATCCTCAGGATGTACTAGATGCCTTCCCATTTATAGGAATTTCTCTCAAGTGTTTAATTATTCTTCTCTATGTCTAACTTCTTTCATTAACCCTTTCCTCACACATATATCACCATGTGCCTAAATGCCAATTACAGATAAAATTCAAGCTCCTTCCCTTGGGTTGCCTGGACCTTGGGCAAATCAGAAACTACGGCTAGACACCTGTGTTAGTGCCTAAAACATTCTGGAGACTTTAATAAAGTGTTTTCTGCCTAGAACATAGGGAACAACCTCAAGGAATGTTGTCGCCTTATTGCACAGGCCCGTATATCTGAGTCCTGGCAATAGTCCATCCATTACATGAAACATTCAGTAAGGCCAAATGAGGAAGAAAAGTTCCCTTAAAAATCAGACTATTTTTCCCTAGAAGTTTAGATGGTCTCAAACTCTTTTAGTCTCTAATATACTTGGATGAAGCAAAAGACTCCTGTAGACCACCTCTCCCAACTTGGTATATAAGAGCGAACCCCAAACCAAACAATAAATCAGCACAAAGGGAAGAATGGTGGTGTTTTCCCTGAGAGGGCAGAGTAAATTATTAATTTATGCCAGAAAGGAGTACAGGCAGTGTCATAAAACTGAATCATTACAACACCAGCCTGCAGACCACCATTTGAGAACACCTGCATAAGGACATAAAAAGTGAAGCGGTAAGTTTGCTTTGTGGCCCTAGGGAAGACCCCGGGGGCTGCTCACAGAACTGTACATTCACTGTCCAGAAACCCGCTCTGTCAGAACTCAGAATTCTGAAACTCGCTGGTTCTCATCCCATGTGCTAGCTGCAACCCCCTCTCCGTCTCTCTGTTTCTAGTTGGCCAAGAGATCTCCTACCTTGGCCCTATATTGTGGACCCCTATGATACCATCAGAAGAGCATATTTAGAAAGGAAAACCAAGATGGATGATGACAAGTCCTAAGGCATTAAGTCATAGTCCTAGAAACCAAAAATAACCCTTTCTCCAGATCTGGGTCCCAACGACCACATTTTCACAGATGTCTGGGGAAAAGAAGAGTTGTGCAAATCCAGTTACCTACAGTGACTGAGAAGAGATTAGACATTCTTTCCCAACAGAATAATTATTTTTGATCAGATATCTTTGCCCCTCTAAATTGTCCTTGAAACTTTAATTTGAATGGAGCAAGGCACAGGAAAAAAGGGGAAACTAAATAAGTCTTCAAGCATAATTTTTTAACAGCTTGGAACCAATGGAAAAGTATATCCGAAATAACTTGTTACCTGGATGTTCACTGCTAAAACAGGTCCATTATAAAGGACATTCTCTTCTCCCTTAAGAACAGATCAGTCACTGCTGATACCAATCAAGTTCTTTCTCAATGTAACCCAGAACAATTGTGTTAAGTGACTTTCCTAAAACCAAATTCTTATTCTCATTTATTAAATTTCCCCTTCAAGTACTTTAATCAGGGTTCTCTATCATATCTCCACTGATGGGATTCTTTGGATTTTTGAGCTGTTGTCTCCAGAAGCAATTCAATTTCTCTTCTGAAGGAATTGCACAAAGACTTAAGATTTTATTAAATCCATTTGCTGCATTTTTTAAGACCATCAAGGAAATGGCATCCTTAAATTTGGCAACATTCTTTAACAAACACACACTCCAGCACACGTATTCAGCCTTGATGTTTTCTATGCGGCATCAATAAAATTTAATTAAAATGAGTAGAAAAATTACAGTAATTTCCATTTATCATCCCAAAATGCCATTATGAGACTGAAGCCCTTCATACCTGCACCTATCAAGCAGGGTAATAAAACTATAATGGGCTATTCAAGGGGGTTATGCCATTGCCATCCTTAGAAATTTTAAGGTAATAATGAGCAACCATCTGTCTTGAACGTCATTAAAGCAAGGACCAAGCCAGCCAATCTTTTAAACCCTATTCAGATAAATTTTTCCATTACGCATTGAATCAGACTCACACATAGAAGGACATGGATGATATATACTTATATGTTGATATTCAAGTATTAATGATGGTATTTTGTTTTGTTTTGTTTTCTAAAGGTGAAAGGAGAGAAAAAAGAGTGAGACAAAGATCAAGAATGAGAGCAAGAGGGAGACAGAGGATCATCTCTCTTAGGGGCTGAGGCTCTACATAGTGAAAAAGAATACAAAGCCATTATTTTGGCGAAAATGTAATAAAGAAAATTAAATATTAGAAAAAGCTTAATGAAATGAGTATACTTTCTTGGTGTTTTGGAAGATAAGAAAGACAAAAAGTAAGAGAAGGCTTTGAAATCTTGTTGGCAAGAAATTTAAATGTGAATTAATATGGGCCACAAAGATATTGCCTATTGGGTAAGAGATAAAGATAGTCCTGGTAGGTGACTCTTAATACAGAGCCTTTTATGATGGTGATGAAGAAGTAGAAGAAAACAACTAATAATACTCAATTACTCTTTTTTTTTTAAAAGATTTTATTTATTTATTTGACAGAGAGAGACACAGCGAGAGAGGGAACACAAGCAGGGAGGGTAGGAGAGGGAGAAGCAGGCTTCCCCCCGAGCAGGGAGCCCAATGTGGTGCTCTATCCCAGGACCCTGGGATCATGACCCGAGTGGAAGGCAAACGCTTAATGACTGAGTCACCCAGGCGCCCCAATACTCAATTACTCTTAGCTGCATGGAATAATGATGAATCTTGAAAAAACAGAAAACCAACAGTAGCAAAATGGAATAAAATATCTGTCACAAGATAAAGAGGTGAACAGAATAGAAGTGATAGCACCAATACTTGGGTGGAAAATGAAAAGACTTTCTTGGTTCTACCTATTAAGGCCCTTTGGGGCCAGTGTTAAAGCTGAGAAAGAAGAGGAAGGACAATAATAGTGATAAGGTAGAGAAGAATGAATTATAGGAAACAGTAGTGGAATGGATAAGTAAATCCCAGAGCTGTTTCTTAAAATGATTGGTATAATATGCAGTTTCATAAGTTAAAAAAAGGGGGGAATACATACACATCATTTTCTATAGGAAAGGTATATAATCAAATGTATTAAAACAATATTGAAAAATAATAATGGGTTATGATGCACAACTCTATCCTTTGCAAAATGTGACTAATAGTGGTATTTACCTTATGGATCTTTCAGTGAATATTAATTGGGATAATTTAATGAGACACATATTTATATTGCCATGCACAATATGGAGTTCAACAATTGTTATTAACATTTTTGAAAATCAGGAGAAAATAGTTTACTAGGAAAGTAAAGTTGACTGAAGAAGTAGAAAACCTGAACATTTAACCATATAAGAAATTGAAACCAATTGCTTCCAAAAATATCATCAGGTACCATGGTAGTTTTAAAATATGTCCACAATTCTTCGATATACCTCCCTTCAAGAGGTGGAGCTTAACTCCCCTCTCATTGAGTGTGGACTGGTCTTAGTGACTTGTTTCTAACAAACAGATTATGGTAGAAGTGATAGTGTGTGACTTCAGAAGATAGTTAATAAAAGTCATTTCTACTCTCTTGCTCTCTCGCTCCCTCTCCTCTCTCTGGTTTCAGTTGCTCTGAGGAAAAGTAAGCTTTCATATCATGGAGGACACTCAAGCAGCTAGCTCTATGGATGACACATGGTGAAGAATTGAGACCTTCTACCAACAGCCATGTGAGTAAGCCATCTTGTAGTGGGTCCTCCAGGCCCACTCAAGTCTTCATATGCTTCAGCCTTGGCCAAGAGCTTGTCTACAACATCATGAGAGATGCGAGCTAAACTGATGCTCCTGGACTCAGAGCCCTCAAAAACTATGAAATAATAAAAATTTGTTGTTTTAAGCTTCTAAGTTTGGGGGTAATTTGTTACACAGCAACAGATAACTAATACACCAAAGGTTGCTTTTAGAGGTAGGTACTAGGTATTTTTAGCTTACAGTGCATATCCGTTGAGCACTGATTTATGTCTAGTTTGGCCCCTGGGTTGGAAAACTGACTCTACCCCGCCAAGTCATTGAACTTCCTTGGGATTCAGTTTCCTCCAATACAGTTTTGGGTTTAAAAGCTTATCTTTATAGCCCCACCTCACTCTGAACTTCTTGGATTCTTTTTTTTTTTTTTTTTTTTTTTTTTTTTAGAGAGCACGCATGCACAGGGCTGAGGGTTGGAGAGGGCAGAGAGAGAATCTTACACAGGCTCCACGCCCAGCTTGGAGCCCAACTTGGGGCTTGATCTCATGATCTTGAGACTGTGACCTGAGCCAAACTCAAGAGTTGAATGCTTAACCACCTGAGCCACCCATGCACCCCTGAACTTCTTGGATTTTATGACTTAAAAAATTCAACTGCAATTATATACTATGATAAACAAACACAGATGTGTTGTTAAAAGAGTAGCTACAATTTAATTGAGAAGTTACAGTACAATTAGAGTTTTATCAAAGAAAAAAATTTACATGAAAGATTTTCCAGGGAAAGCACAGTTAATGTCTTACTTAGTTTTATTTCTCCCTGGGCCTCAGTACCCAGCATATAGCAGGTACCCATGACTGAGGGCACCAAATGGTCATTTGTGACCCCTACTGTAATGTACACCGCTTGTGGAGTAAGGCTTCTGAACCAAGGGTTCAGACAATAATTCTTTCTGGGCACTAAAAGTACAGTGTGCTCTTGCCATGATGTGGGAGCTCCACTCTCATTAGCATTTAAAAAAGAACACTTATTAGCCGAACTACTAAATGTCCTTTATACAATATAATGAGTTTCATTGAAAAGAATCACCAGCTTAGCTAAGGAGAAATTTAAGCACTTTGCCATCATTTATAAATTCAACCCTTCTAGAATGGCATTTTTAAAGGTACTTTGAATGAAGGGAAGAAGAAAAGTGGTAGAAATCTTGACAAAAGAAATGTAATTAGAGTAAAAAAATAAAAAAAGGCAATTCTATGCTTTATGAAGATATCTTTGATCTTACTTCTCAGAAACCAGGGAAGCAGGGGCATTGTTGCCCATGACATTCTCTCTCTCTTTCTCTCCACTGTGCCTTGGAACAGGTAACTGGGATGGAACGTGCCTGCTTTTGTTAAAAGTGACGGAGAAAAATTGCACAAAACCATAATCAAAAACCACTGTAATGCAAATCAATAAGGTGAAGGCACACTGCAGGAAACTCACACAAGTAATGGAATTGTACTTGATCTTTCTTTCAATATCTCATGATTACCCTAGACATTTGCTTTATGCATCCAACTCATTACATTTAAATTAATGCATCATATCAGAATTAAATAAAACCATTAATTAGCATATATTGCTTCCCCTCTATTTTTTGTCTGGGAATGTTAATGGTCATCATTCATTCATTCATTCATTTATTAATTCCGCAAGTATTTAATGAACTCCTAAGTTTAAGGCAAAAATCAAATGGTAAATTTCCATAACTTTTCATATAGACCACAACATCCGAAGAGGTTAGACAGGACAAAAATAGGTCTAGAGGTACAGAAGGTTAAGATAAATTTAGATGTTATATATATATATAGTTTATCAAAAGGAAGTGTGGTGAGCAGTGAGATGGATGTCATAGATTGATGTCATTTCCTCCATGATGCTATCTTCATTATCTTTGTAAGGCACAAATCTGATAATTATCATCATCTCTATGCCTAAAAGCCTTAAGCAGTTATTAGCCTTATAGGATACAGGCTAAATGTAGCACAGTGAGACACTAAAAGGTCTACCTGAAATCATCTCTCCATTTTAATTCTCAGCTCTCTCCCACACCCTTCCCTTTCTGCTCCCTGGCCTGTACTAGCGCCTCAACACACTCCTACCTACTTCCCCAAGGCTACCGCGGTCACAGTGCACTACCTCTGTTTCTGGGACTTGTTGAGCTCTTCCTTAGTTTTATGCTTTTGCCTACTCTTTTCTCTTTGCTTTCATCCCCCATGAAATCTGCATGATAATCTAATTATCCAAACATCCAACTCACAGTCAGCTTCCCATGAACACGTTGCCTCCAGGAAGCAATTCAGTCCTCTGGTTCCCATGACATGTTGCACATCCCTCTGTGTTAACATTTGTCACATGGGTTGTTGTGTGTGTATGTGTGTGCTAGCATATGTAGACACATGTGTGTGCACATGTGTGCATGTGCAAGTGTGTGTCCCCTGCTATATCAGAAACACCTAAGGATGAGAATCGGGTCTTATTTGTCTTGGTCTCTCTGGTTTCTAGCATGATTTCTGCCACACAGTCATGTGGTGCTTAGTCTACCATCAGTCCATGCTTGAATTGAAAAGCTGGAAAGCCCTTCCATCTGACTCAAAAAGTCAGATTTTGAGACTCAGTGGGAATAATATAAGCTCTGTACTCTCCACCTCAGGGATACAGACAGTCTTAGAAAAAGCCATTACTACCACTCAGGAACAGGGAGATTTCCAAAAGAAATACCCAGCCCTCAGTGAAACTTTTCACCCCAGGATAAACCAGGGACTTTGGTTTTTGATCGCTTCACCCTCAGATTTGATTTGACAATTTATTACACATGGTCTACCCAGTGATTTGTTCTCAAGATCAATGGCAAACTCTGATCCCTCCTCTCATCTTCATGCATTGCAGTCTGTAAGCAAGTGATCTCTGCCCAATTCTAGTCTGGGCGAAGGAACCAGATGCATATCTTATGCTCTATGTCAAGTCACAGGATGTTAGGTTTAGAGCATGATCCTTAAAACCCAGTCATATAGTTCAATCATTCATTTTACAAATGAGAAAACAGAAGCTCACAGGTGTTAAATTAATTAACCAAGGCCTCCACCATTAGTCATAGAGATGAAGGGCAAACTCCAGCATTCTGGACTCCCAGTTTTCTTTCCACCGTATCATCTGACCTCTCCCACATTCCAGATCTTTTTCTTGAGTTTCTTACAAAGTCATGCACAGCACATCCAATTTGGCACCATTTTTTTTTATTGGAAATATAAATTTGGATTTGCATTGCTGCCTTTCCATTCAATGGTGATAAACACTCAAAATATCATCTGGGGGGAATGAAAATAAAATAAGCATCTGGAAAGAATGTGCTATAATGAAGATGCTATTGTTTTTTCATAAATGCTAGACAAAGAATCTAGCTTTCAAAAATAAATGCATGAAAATATCTATGTCAACCCCAATCTGTACTTTAGTAAAAAATTAAAATGCACTAAAATTGCTAGATTTTCAAAAATTATAGAATTAAATATAAGATAAATGACTCATTACCTTAATTAGCTGAAAGTATAATAACGATTGCCAAATCATTCATTCATTCATTCATTCATTCATTCATTCATCCATCCATTCAAGGTTTACTGAAATAAATGATGCTAAGCCCCACAATTGCTGCTATTGCATCTATTAATCAAAGAATATTTACTGGGGCGCCTGGGTGGCTCAGTCAGTTAAGCATCTGCCTTTGGTTCAGGTCACGAACCCCAGGGTCCTGGGATCATGAACCCCAAGGTCCTAGGATCGAGCCCCATATCAGGCTCCCTGCTCAGCGGGGAGCCTGCTTCTCCCTCTCCCTTTCCCCCTGCTCATGAGCTCTCTCCCTCTCTCTCTCTCTCAAATAAATAAATAAAATCTTTAAAAAAGAAAAAAATATTTACTAACAGACAAAATAGTTTGAACTACAAAGTCAAAAGATCTAAGTACAAAATTTGCCTCTACCACTTACAAGTTTTGGCAAACCCTCTAACTGTCTTCTCTTTTCTGGGTTATTCCTATCAGCATACAAAAGTACTGCTATTTTTCCACCTTAAAAATAAAAAGATTTTTCTTTTGGCCTCACTTCTCCCTCCAGCTAGCATCTCATTTCCCTGCTCCCAGCAAAACTCCTTTGAAAAACATGTCCATAAATGCAGTTTCCAATTTCTTTCCTTCCATCCTCTCTTGAACCTATTATAATTAGGCATTTACCCTGATACTTCACCAATATGGTTCTTACCAATGTCATCAATGATGTTCATGCTGTTCATCTTACTTGACCATTCAGCAAAATTTGGCACAATTCATCATGCTCCTTCTTGAGACACTCTCTTCATTTGAGTTCCAGGACACCATATTTTCTTTATTTTCCTTCTCCCTACTGGCTACTATCTCTCAAACTCCTTTGCTGGTTCCCAACGTCTTACCATTGGAATGCCTCAGGGCTTGGTTTCTGGCTCTCTCCCCATTACTCTCTTAGACAACTCACCTAGTTTTATGTTTTCAATATCATCTCTACGCTGATGACATCCAAAATTATACTTCTCACCTCGACCTCTCTCCTGAACCTCAGAATTCTTTGTCCAACAAGCTACTCAACAGCTCCATTTTATTGACTAATACACATCTCAAATGTAACAAGTCAATACTCTGTTTGAATTGTCCCTCAAACCTGCTGTCTTGCAGTGCTCCTTGGCTAATAAATAATGCCTCCATTCTTTAAAATTTAAATCGTATTATGCCATGCCTTTACTTAAAAGCCTCCAATGTTTCCTCACCTTGTTTAGGCTCTCCATGACCTGTTCCTGTCACTGCCTTCATACTGTCTGTCATATTCTCCCCCGGTCCACTTTCCCTCAGCCACATTGGTCATTTTGCCTCAGGTGGCCTCTGTATCTGTCATTCCCAATTTCTGGACAGCTCTGCTCCAAATGTCCCCATAACTCTCTCTTCTACTTCTTTCAGTTATCACTTTCTTATTGAGACCTTCCCTGACCACCCCATCTAGAATTGCAACCCTGCCTCCCCATACCTACACTCCTAACTCCCTTCTCTGCTTTATCATTGGCCTTATGACTTGCCATAAACACACTATGTATTTAGCACATTTGTTCTGATTACAAAAAATATCCTCTACTAGAAGAAATTCTCTTTTGTTCACTCTTGTACTCCAGCACCTTGAACAGTGACTGGAACAAAAAAGGCTCTCAAAAAATATTAGTTAAATGAATGAAGGTAAGCAGTGATAATAAGGAGAGCTACTTCTTATGTAGAAAAGTAAGTAGAAAGTAAATGAAATAAGTACTTCATACATGTTAATGCATAATACATGTTAATTATTTAAATTAATGTTATATTAATGTGTATATGTTGAAAATAATTTTTAGGTGGGAACTGCAGGAAGGGAAGGAGAAATTCTAGTTAAAAGGGCTGGTATAGAAGTGCATGGTTTTGCAAGTTAGCCTCAGGCAAGGTAAAGATAGCTATGGAAACACCCTGGAATTTGGCCTAGATTACCAGCTCCTAGGCCTGCTTAGCAAGTGAGGGCATAAAGGAGGAAAGTGTTGGGAGGCAGGCTGGGGTCTGTGTGAGTAGTATCATGGTCTGTATGCAGTCTTCTGGACGGTTCAGGGTGAAACCTCTAGGCTCACAGACTACTATGTGCTGATGTCCATCTTGAGTACCTCTAGCAGTGTTCAGTTTCTCGGGCAGGAGTCAGGGCTTACAGTATTTGTCTATTCCTAGGGCTAGGTGTGAATACCCTAAAGGAAGCAAATCACTGCAAGTCCAGGGCAAGGGATTACTGCACATGTTCGTATACTCTTTAATAGAATGATTTGCTATCAAAATATAAATCCTTGTGGTGAGTAACAGCACCTGAGTGTCTCTGTTATGCTGCTCTGTGCCTAACACGTAGTGATGTTAGTTACATGTTTTTTCATAGGTTGGAGTGAAAATCAATTCAGAAAACATATTTTAAAGTGAAAATGCAATTTTAAAAAGGCACTCTAATTCTTGAAGCTATAAAGGATATAGAATTCTCAAAAGTCTTTGTATCCAGATGTAGCTATTTGATTAGCTGATACAGGCACAGTCCATGAATAAAATTTCTTTCTAAACCATATCACCTTTGCATTTTACGATACAAAGTTGATTTGCATAGATAGTCCCTAGACTTCACTAATTGACTTCCTTTGTTCCCATTAAACAGTTCTGGGGACGGAGGCACAGAGCCTGGGTAACTTCTACTTTTCTCACTGACGGTAAACACAGTGTGGGGAGGTACAAAGGAAGATACTGTTCTCTATAACCATGTATTATCATATAATACTTTCCAAATCTTTCCCAGTTTCAGAGCGGACATAGTGGTAACCTCTATAATACCTGCCTCAGCCTTTCTTTACAATTTGTAATTGGTTTCCCACATGGAGTTTGAACTTTGCTTGCTACACTGGTACAGATATGGCCACAAACCTCTTATCTGTGAAGTTAAAGGGCTGGATATCATTTCTTTCAAAGGGTGACCTCAGACTCTATACCCTAGGGTGGAAAATAGGGGCGTGGAGGTATGCATGTGTGTCTAAATATGTACATATGCAAGATATACATGTACTTTGAGAGAAAAAGAAATAGAAGATGATAAATCCTGAGAGAAAAGAAATGAAGAAAGGTATGAGAAGGGAAGGCTGTGGGACACTGATTTTGGCTTTGTCTCCCCGAGGTGCTAGGTTGCTGTCTTGCCATGAGATGAGTTATCTTTGAAGTTCTGCTGAGCAGTCTAGATAGCGTGACTTAAAAGTGCAAGTCCCTAACCAGAGTTCAGTTCCCCAGAATACAAATGCTCAGAGAACCAGACAAGGTCAGAAAAAGCCAGCCCAAGACATTTCCCTTTAAACCCTAGAGAATGCTGTAGTCTCCATAATTAAAACTATATTGGAGTTTCTAGGTATTGGTATCATTTTTTTTTTTCATTTTTAAAAACTATGGGTCCTTAAAATATCTATAATTGCATCTTTATAATTCCTCTGATGGTCAGAGGGGGAAGGGTGACCTGAGAGTCCCTGGGTAGGTGGGAGGTAGGGTGAGGGCCCACTGAGCTTGGGACATGACAAAGAGAAAGAGGAAGCTAATAACCATTTTAGAGAGGTTTAAGGTAAATCTTCAAAAACTACTTAGGAATTCCTGGCCAATTATAGGTTTTGCTCAGATGTAACTTTGGCTTTCTCTACCCCCACCGTCCCAATATTATATTAAGTACCCAGCATTGTTGGGCTTATTATAGAAGATTCTCTGCCTCCATTTGCATTTTGGGGTAGATTGCAATCATTTGGTCCAATTCTTCATTATTCTCTATATCCATACTCCTTACCACATAACCTTGCAGTGCTCTCCCACTGTGGGCTGGTGACCTGCTCAGTCTCTTGACCACAGGCTCAGGCGTATGATTTTCTTTGGCCAATAGGATGTGAAAATGTGATGCAAGCAGAGGCTTTAAATGGACTTGCACCTTAAGACTTGCTCTTCTGCTAGGAGAAGAGTGACAGACAGATGGCACCAGCACATGCCCCAGCCAAGCCCACTCTAGACTTAAATCCTGCAGATGTGTGACAAATAAATGTTATTTTCGGACGCTACTGAGGTTAGGTTGTATGGTTGTTTGTTACACAGTAAAAGGTAACTGATACAGATGTCATTTGATCCATGCTCCTCTTGTCTACCAGAGTCATATTTCTAAAATGGAACTCCAATTATCCTAAAATTACTTTGTTTCAGACACTTCAGTGACTTCCTCTTATGGGCTGAATGGGGCCTCCCCCCAAATTCATATGTTGAAGTCCTAACCCTTAGTACCTCAGAAAGTGGACTTATTTGGAAATAGGGTCATGTAAAATATAATTAGTTGAGTTAAAATGAGGTTATAGTAGAGTAGAGTGGGCCTCTAATCTAATATGACTATGTCCTTATAAAAAAGGGACATTTGGAGACAAACACATTCATAGAGAGAACGCCATGTGAACATGAAGGGTTGAAATTAAGATGACGTGTCTATAAGTTAAAGAACACCGAAGATAGCTCAAAAACCACCAGAAGCTAAGAGAGAGGAATAGAATAGATTCTCCCTCACAGCCCTTCAGAAGGAACTAATCCTGCTGACATCTTGATCTTAGACTTCTACATTTCTCATACGATACATTTCTGTTGGTTAAGACACTCCCCATTACCTTTAGGACAAAGTCTAAACACTCCTTCGCAAGGTATGGAAGTCCTTTCATAAGCTGGTCTCTGGCTCTATCTGTGGTTTCATCCCTCACTGTTGCCTTATCCCATTCACTAGCCACACGGAACTAGTTACAGTGCTTTGATCAATTGCTTCAGAGATTTTTGTCCATCCTCAACTTTGGCTTCAAATGCTCTTCATGCTACCTTCCCACCCACTAGATCCCACATGATTACCTAATTGACTTCTATTTGTACTTCAAGCTTCAGATCGGACATCGTCTCGGGAAACTTTCTCTTCACCTTCCCAATCCTAACTAAAGAGGATGCCCTAATGAATGCTCCCCAAACATCCTATACAGATATTCCTATCACAGTCTGTATCACACTGTGGATAATTAATTGTTCATTCCACATCCTTATCCTCATCAACAGACTTGATAATGAACCTCTTAAAGACAAGGTCATAGCCTATGTCCTTTTCTCCCTAGTATCTAGCATAGTGCTTGGCACAGAGGGGCTGTGCAGCACGTTTGTGTAAGCAATCTATGAGGGTTCATGTCCAAATATCCAAACACATGCGTTTTTGGCATATGGGAGATACATTCCGCTAGTGCGACAACTGGCAGCTGAGTTTACTTAGAAGTGAAAGCACCCAATTAAAGACCAAACATTGCTTCCTTATTTTTCTTCATTTCCTTCTCTCTATATAACTACCCAATCTCACATGCTTTATAATGCTTTTAGATGTAAGTGACTGTGAATTATTACCGACTGTGGACCTTTCATCTTCAAGACTGACAGTCTATGTTCCACATTTCTCAGGAGGGAGAGACTATTATAACTATATTTTTGCTTACCAAGAGAATTTTAATGGTTATCCTGGAGGAAAAAAAAAATCTATAAATATCCAACCCATAATGAAGCCTTAAGCTTACTTTCTTCCTTCACTAATGAAATTCTTTCCGAGTGCATTGGCAGAATTGCAACATAACCATTACACTGTGAAAAGAGACAAAGCCTGTAGTGAATTTTTTCTTTTACCTGTTTAGTCCTCATTTTGGAATCCGACGACAGATTGTTGTAGGTATAATGTGCCTGCGTGACTCCACAGAAGAGAACAGCAACTATTCCTGAAATTCAAAAAGCATACCGGTCAAAACCAATTTCCTTTCCCATCTAAGCCAAAGGGTAGGGCCACAACAGCTAGAAGAAGAGGGACTTGGTGTCAGTGAATTAAAACTGCTAATAATTACCATAATTATCAGCCTCCATAATTAAGAGGATCCTGTATTGGGGTATACCTTGCTGCTTGTTTTAAACACGGGTCCTACAGGATTAACCCCAAGAAAAGTATTAAGAAGTACATTCTTCCTGAGGATAAATGATTCTTTGGTCACGAGTTAAGAAAGTTATACTTGGGGAAACATGAACAAAAGACTACGTGGTCAACTCCGGGCTTCTCATAGCCAGCGCCAACTGCTTTTTTTTTTGCATTTTATCCTAAATGCTGGCATATTCGCTCAAACATTTGCTTTTCACTGGGTACCCTGAGGAACCTGAAGAGGTTCCTGTCATACATAATTTAGTATTGAAAACCATGAGTCACAAACTTAAGAAATCTATAAGGGTTTTGTTGCCCCTGCCAACGCCTCTCCTTGCCAAGCATGAGAGAAAGGTCCTTGTTGGCCCCATGCCTCCCTGACAAAGCTGGGTGTTCTATTTTCTGCTGCTGAAGAATCTAGTGCGTACATCCAACGCACACGCTCCTTGCAGGTAAGCTGGTCTGTTCTTGTGTGCTTCCCACCCACAGTGGGCCCTCAGCCGCTTCTAGGCTGGCTGCAGGATTGATTTCTTTTTTTAAAGATTTTATTTATTTATTTATTTATTTATTTATTTATTTATTTATTTATTTATTTGACAGAGAGAGAGAGAGAGAGAGAGAGAGAGAGAGCACAAGTAGGCAGAGCTGCAGGCAGAGGGAGAGGGAGAAGCAGGTTCTCCGCGGAACAGGGAGCCCGATGCGGGACTCCATCCCAGGACCCTGGGATCATGACCTGAGCCAAAGGCAGACACTTAATGACTGAGCCACCCAGGTGCCCCTGCAGGATTGATTTCTTAAGCCATCAGTATACCCAGCTTTAAATGCGACATGAAGCCATACATACACTAGGCGTTCCCGGGGGGTAGAAGAGTAGCAACCATGAGACAAATGTTGTTATTTGTCTCTGGGCTGTTATTCTCTGTTATCACCCCTGAGCTGGGGTAGGGAAGTGGTGAGCATGGCATTTTACTTTGGATTAAAGATTCTATTAATTATGGGAAATTGAGCATAGAGGAGGGCTTGGGGAAAAACACAAGATGTAAGTATTCCTCAAGTCAGACCAAGGGAATCAAATTGAATTTTAAGCAGCAGAATCTTTCCAACTAAAAACACTCATAAATTAAATGCTGATGATTCTTAAGAGTATAGAGATATGTGAACTGAATACTGACATCGCAAATGAATCCACAGTAAAGAATTTTAAGAACCAAGCATTTTTTTTTTTTTTTTTTTGGTATTTAGACTGTATGCTTCTATTTATATGTTGGTTATTACTTGGATTGGCTTTGGATAAAGTATTGCTAAGACATATTTACCTAATACAAGTGCATAGACATTTACATTACTTATTTCCTTTTAATATGCTTCAAAGTTTTAGGCAAAAGAATAAAAATGACTAGGAAATTTTACCAAGAAATATACATGCAGTAAGCAGTCTATAGATTTTTGGGTAACTTTTCCGTTTCTTAGCCTCTCTTCAGAAATTCTAAGAAAAGGATGC
This sequence comes from Phoca vitulina, assembly GCF_004348235.1. Lineage (NCBI taxonomy): Eukaryota > Metazoa > Chordata > Mammalia > Carnivora > Phocidae > Phoca > Phoca vitulina. The sequence continues at coordinate 14,215,025 of NW_022589713.1, read as the reverse complement.
TTATAAAATATTATATATTACTCTTCACAAAAATTCTATTAAAAAACAACCAATACCAGGGAAACTTATAGGGTACTGAAGCACTTTAAGTACTTTGAGGCACTAGGAAGATTGCCATGCATGTTGTTTTGTTATCAAATATTTTTCTTTCCTTATTTAAAAATATAATTTACCTATCTCTGCTGATTCTATCGTCTGTTGGAGATTTTTCTGGGTGAGGTTTAGCTGACCCTCCCACTGATGTGGAAACGTTTTGATTGTATATTGATTTGCAGAGAAGTGATGAATAAAAAGGGTGGGAGAGTGTGTGGGTAGTGCATAAATGTATTCTGAGAACAAGAAGTGGTAACGAAGAAGTGTTATAAAGGATAGGGAGGAGATTTAAGACTGGCTGAACACCTATGGTGGGCCAAGAATGCACCGTTGTGGTTTTTTTTTTTTTTAATGTCATCTTATTTATTGCATTGATTTATTATTTCACAATAGGCTTAGCACTATTAACCAGCTCTTCCTACTGTCTTCCCCTTCTCAGTAACAGCATTTCCATTCTTCTTGCTGCTCAGGCTAAAATTCTGGATCACCATTTACTTTTCCTCTCTCTGTAGATCAGTGATTTTGTTGGCTTGACCTTTGAAACTTACCTGAACCCAGCCACTTCTCAATGCTGCTTCCCCTAACACATTTTCCAAGCCACCATCATTGTTTTTTGCCTAGATTACAGATTCCTGATTGGTCCCCTTGTCTCCCCTGTTAGGCTCCCGCAGTCTAGCTTCCATCCAGCCATAGTGATTCTTTTAAGACAATTGAGACCATGTGAGATCATGTCAGTTCTCTTCCCTAAACTTTGTAATAGGTCCCCATGAATAAAAGGCCCTGTAGGATCTAGTCCAGCCCCCTTCTTCCCTTCCCACAGTTCTCTAAGCTCATCTCCTACTATACTCACCCCTTGCTGTACACTATATCCTTGCTAAGCACATTCCACTGCAGGGCCCTTGAGTTTCTGGTTCCTACTGTTGGGAAAGCTCTTCAGATATCCACATGACTCCCTCCTTTCCTTAAGATATTACACTATCAGGGGTGCCTGGGTGGCTCAGTCGTTAAGCGTCTGCCTTCGGCTCAGGTCATGATCCCAGGGTCCTGGGATTGAGCCCCGCATCAGGCTCCCTGCTCCGCGGGAAGCCTGCTTCTCCCTCTCCCACTCCCCCTGCTTGTGTTCCCTCTCTCACTGTGTCTCTCTCTGTCAAATAAATAAATAAAATTAAAAAAAAAAAAAGATATTACACTATCAGATAGGTCTTCTGTATGCATTCTATAAAAATGATCCCTCCCATCATTCTCTCCTTGCCTATCTTGCTTTGTTCCTTTTAATATTATTTACTGCCACCTAACATTTTATAAATTCCTGTGTTTATTTTCTGCCTTCTAGAATGGCAAAGGAAAGCTCATTGAATGCAGGGGGATTCACTGGTCTCTAACCCTTTGAGCAATGCCAGGCACATGGTAGGCATTCAGTGAGTATTTGTTGAATAAATTAATGCATATTCCTATTCCTATGTAACATGTAAGAAACAAAAGTAATTTACTTAAGGTCACCTTGAAAGGGGCAGAGCTGAGATTCAAAATTTCACAAACTTCCTGTGCTTTACTGCCTGTATCAGACCATCTGTGAATGTTTTAAGGTAATCTTAAACCATCTAAAAAATATCATTTCTGATGTCCCAGGCAAATCGAGATAAGATGATGAAGATTACATATCCGGAGGGGCTGGTATCTTGTTTGAGGATATATTCCCTAGTAGTTCCATTGGTTTTCGTTTCCTTGCCTTCATTAGAACACTAACAGGCAATGTTTCTGCTAATACTTTTTTTTTTTTTTTAGTTCTGTGTACAGATACGTTACACAAACAAACAATGAAAAGTGTGCCTATATGACCAGAAGCTTGGTGCTGTAATTAAAATAAAACAACTGAGTTGATCTAACCTTGAGTATTAGCCTACAAAATCATAATTCTATACCTTAGTAATTAATTAACTCACACAAATTACTGTAGTTAGTATGACTTTTACAAGCCAAAACATATTTTGAAAATGTTTCATCTAAATACACCTATAAATTCTCTGCCATCTAAGCGGATTCAGAGTTGAGAGTTTTCTCTCTTACAAGAGTGGATTTTAGTTGTCACTGTATTTTTGCATCCCTATGCCGGCCAGCACTAGCTGTACTACTGTTATGTAGGGCCCTAGACAACTCTCTCACATGCTCTGTATCTCAGATTCTCGTACAAGGGGGTACCATTTGGTGCAAGTCAGCAAACTAGCGTCTTGGCTCCAAACCCACCTTCTTGTGCTCTCCCTGTGATCCTGGAGCTGGGGCTCTGCAGACCACATCTTCCTTCCCCAGATCCTGGAGAGCTCTGCGGATATGGGCCCCAGAAGGAGGCTAGGAGGGGAGAAAAGGCCTTGCTGTCTTCTTGCTTGCCTGCGGCTCCTGTCAGTGGCATCTCACAGTGGTTTTTCACCATAGCTTTCATGTTGCTTCCAGCCCCATGGGCCCCCTCAGAGAAAGCAACAATAGCCAGCCAATGACCTCACAGGTCTGGGTCCCAGCTCAGCAGTTTCCTCTTAGGAACTTCTAGATTCTCTTCCATTTGCTCCTCCTGTCCCAAGGGTTTACACTTGCTTCCTGCAATTACTACCTGGATAGCCTCAGTGCCCCCTTTGTACTTTTTCAGCTCTCTACCACCTATACACCCCATCTCCTGCATTAAACTCTGGGCTTAGCCAGCCGGTTTCTCTTTTCCTGACTGAATCCTGACCAGTACTCTCTTGTGGGTCCCTTCTCATCCTAAACGTTGATCGTTCTCAGAAACCATTGAAGGTTTGTCATCTGGTAATAAAATCCATTTGCTCTGCACCCTCCTGTTATAACTGGACAATGGAGGATGCCAATGGCAGCTGAGATGCTGTGCCAAGCCCCCAAAGACTGGACTCAGTCTCCTTTCAATCCTACTTATAGTTAGAATTGGCATTTTAAAAAAGTGTGAATTTGAGCCACTAGATTGGAACAAAAGACTTGGGGGAAGGAAGTAAGTTAGGCCAAGAACTATTAAAGAGGCATGGGTTGCACCTGGACATGTGTCTTCTGATTCCCAATCACATGATCTTTCCAAAATACGAGCACTATCCTACAATGGAGTGGCTGCCTTGAAGTGTGAGAAGTTCCCTATCATTTGAAATGCTTGGGTTGAATGATTGTCTGCCAGAGCTGCTGTGGGAAAAAAAAATTTCATAAAGGAAGCGTTTGAATATCCTCCAGTTCCCTGGGTCTGTCATTTTCCTATATACTATTTTATTAGTTTACTAGGATTAACACCTCAATTTAGCCTTTTTTTTTTTTTTAAGGACGAGGAACTAATGCTGGTTCCAAATGAAACCTTTAGACATTTTGAGTAGAGGCAGCCCAACTTTCTCAAAAGGTAAAGACTAGATAAACTTTCAGACTTTCAAATATCCTGTTAGACAGACAACTCTTCTAAAATAAAATTTTAAAACACAACATTACCATACCTTCTAATCACAAAAACTTAATTTCTTCAAGTGACCTATGAGGTTTAAAGATAAACTCAGGAAGTCTCCTCTGTGTAGAAAGAAGATGTTTCTAAATCTTTAGACCATAAACCTTCAGGTCAAACGACACTGAATGCAGTGAATTCTGATGTCACTGTCCAAGCGACAGATGCAGCTCACCTCAGAGGAACCCACTTCCTTTCTTCTCTCTCTTGCTGTTTCTCACCTCTCTGTTTGGCTTGTCCTTATCACTTCCAGGCTGTGCTTAACTTACAGCATATCCTACTGTCCTTCCCCTACATCAGAAGCTTCTTGACCCCACCTGAAAGTTCAGCTATGGCCCAAGAATCTGGATTAAGCAAGAGAGATTTCAAAACTCTACCTAATGCCTCCGGAATGTTAATGTACATTGGAATCACCTGGGAATCTTGTTAAAATGCAGATTCTGCTTCAGTAGGTTTGGAGTGGAGCCCATGATTCTGCATTTTATAGTACCAGGGATGTCCGTGCACTGGTCCTAGCATCACACTTTGAGAAGCAAATCTCCGACCAACACTTTGGTATTAAGTATCATTTCACCTTTGCTATGGCTTGACTTTGACCTTGCATGGTCCAAAATGTCTTTTGCTAACTATAAAAAAATTTTTTAAATTTTATTTCTGTGTTTTAGTCTCTATTTTTTCTTTCTGTAACTTTCCAGAATTGACATGATTCCATGAAGTAATTTCAGTTTCATGGGACAATTATCTATCAAGGACATTTGAAGAGTTTAAATTTTTTTCTTTATATTAGAATTATTTATTTTTAATCCCAGCACTACTAGAATGTGAAAGAAATTATTTGCAAGGAATAAAATTGATAATATATTTTGCTATCAAACAGTTTAATAATTTTCCCCCTCAAAAAAAAAAAAAGCAATAAATCACATTCTTCAATCACAATGCTATAAAATTGGAAATTAACAAAAAAAGCATATCAACAAAAATGTAACCATTAGGGGTTTTTAACTGTATTCTTCTAGATGAAATTGGAGTTGAAGATGAAATCAAATTTGAAATTTTAGCTTATGTAGAAATAAATAACAGTAAGTATAGAGTACATTTCTTATCAAAGCCAGTGAGATTAAACCAGATTATTCAGAGGGAAGTTTATAGTCTTGCATGCATTCCATTAGGAAAAAAAATAAAAGAATTGGACTATTTTACCTCAAGAAGCTAGACAAGAGACATAACAATGGACCCAAAGAAAGTAGAATTAAAAACCTAATAAAAGAAAAATGAAAACAAAATAGTCAAAGAGAAAATATAAAAACTAGACTTGGTCAGTAAATTTAAGAATTGTAAAGTAACAGTGTGGTTTATGCCTCTCAGGGCCTGGGGTCTGTCAGGTCTCCACCCTTCCCAGGCTGCCGTTCTCTGGTCATGGCTGCAGGCAGAAAAGTGGTGACGTTGGTCAATGGCTTCACCCATTTAAGAGTCAATTTTCTCATTTGGATAGCACCCGATCTGTCCTATAGGTCTGTTCTGAGCAATGTCATGGATATTAACATGCTTCATAAACTAAACATAAGTACATCCTAGATTTTACTATAATTACCAGAAGTAGATGAAAGGAAGAAGACATGAAAAGAAGAAGTGACTTAGAGAAGCTCATTCTATGGGTAGACACAACAATACTTCCTGTTTAATACATTGCTGGGGGAAGAAGTACAAAGAATCTAGTACATGTCTTGCATATTCTATACCCTTAATCATTATTTTTTGCCTTATCTTCCACAGTTACTCCTGTGTCAAGGAAAAACAAATGAAAATGTGCTCCTTAGTCCTAGTAATCCAAACTTAGACAATTCTCAGTAATACTACAGTTAAGGTACTAGTTTTTTGCAAGTTACCTTGGGTATCTGCTATCATCTACTCAAATTCTATTTATCTATGGAGGTCATTCAGTGAGCAAAGCACAGTTTATGGCTATGGGGGACACAAGGATGAATAAACCTGGTCTTAGACCTCAGGCAGCTTTATATCTCCTCATAGAGACAACACGTACACAAAGACATCCCATAGCAGGTATAATGTAGTAGGTGACAAGAAAACAGAAATCCTGAGAGAGTGTGATTTCTTTTGGGCTGGGGAAGGTGTAAGAGAAATGGGGAAATTTTTTCTAAAAGATGCAGAGGCATTTGGGCCTTGAAAGATGAGAAGAGTTGGAGAAGAGTTGGGCCTTGAAAGATGAGAAGAGTCAGGAGCAAGGAAGTGTGAGTGAAGGGAGAGAGGCAGGAGACTGTGGGGCATGTGTGAGAAACATGCAGTTTATCTGCACACTTTGGGTTTTAATCAAGTATAGGTTAGGACATAAATACAAATAGAATTAATTGATTAATTACATTTTTCTGAATAAAAAACTTAATAAAAGAAACAATTATCACAGTGTATTAATTGTCAAACTACTGTAAGCACAAAAGCATTTATCTTACATGTTTTATTAGTCCTTTTATAAAAATTAGAAATATGAAACATCCAGTATGTACGTCCTATGCAGGCAAACATTGTTACATTTTCCTTCCCAACAAAAGTAAACACTGATCATTCTCTTTCCATCTCTGCTGCAAAAACAAGCAATCACTAAATCCAACTGCTACAGTTGCATGTCTAAGATCTTGGATTCAAGTTCTATTTATGGGGTCCTGTGGCAATGATGGATGGAATCAAGTACATACATCTGAGTCCACAGAGAGCGGAACATGCTCACAAATATCTGAGATCTGAAATAACAAGGAGCTCTGAAAGAAATCAAGAAGTGGCCTAGAAAAAATAATACTACTTTTTGACTCATGTGTATTGCCTTTCGCTGTTTGCACAGTGAGACTTCAGTGGTGTACAAGATCCCGAAAGGGCTGGCTGCAGGGACTCATTTATGAAATTTTAAACAAGAACTAGAACCAATATTTTATGACACTAGCTAAAAGAGCTGTTTGAGAAACCACAAAGAAGTACACAGTTAAATTCAAATTAATTGGCAAGCAAAGAAATTTAGGAAACAGCATGAGGAGGTCCATAATTCTTTGGGAAAAATAATGATTCTGCTGGCAAGTTCATTCTTTCCACAGACATCAATTTTCATAGGACAATTAACACCTTATGGCTAACAGAGTGCCATGTACACTGTTCTCCTTGATTCCCATTTCTGGACCCTTTCAGAGAGCATTAGTACTAATAATACTGTATATGTATATATATATATGCATACATATAAACATAAGCTTACATGATCAAGGTTCAGTGTGTGGTTGTAAATTATATAAGGAAAAATTTATTACATTGGACATCAAGAGGCCTGGGATCTATCTGGTCACAGTTCATCCACTTGGTTGACTTGTGCAATTTAAATTCGTTGCCTGGTCCCTTGTTTTCTTCTCAATGAATTAAAGAAGATGGTCTGCATTAGTATTCATCAAGTTGGAATATACAAGAAAACCCACTGAAAGATGGAAGAAAATAGAAAAACATCGGTTTTTAATTAGAATTTTTGTGTGTTTTCAAGTATGTAAGTACTTTTGTGGGCAAAAATTACACTTGTGTGCAGATAGGTGTATGATAAGGCTATTTTATTTTATTTATTTTTTTGCCAATAAGGGTCAAGAAACCCTGGTAAACACTGCTCTAGATGATCTCTAAGCACTTTTCAATCTTAAATGTCTGCGATCTGAGTGGCTCAGTTTTTACATTTGCTTCAAGGTCTGCATATATGGAATTGAAGAATTACATGGGGTCCCTCAGCTTCACGTTGATCTCCTGCCAGCTAGATTACCAGGAGTCTCCCTCTTGACCTAGATCTCCTCAAGCACTGGGTCTACGCCCTGCCTCTTTGTATTGCCCCCAACTCCCATAACAGTGCCGACAGGCATCAGGCGCTTGGAAATGCAGGTTGGTCAAAAGAATGAATCTCTATTTCAAAAAATATTCATCTGCTGTGAAAAGAGAATGCAAGAGAAATTAGTTTTTGATCCTCACATACAAATAGATGTTTATCTGGATTTATTAGTGGCAGGGTCCATTTTCTTCTAATATTTAAATTTTCTTATTCAAGAGTATTGTCACCTACAGTCTCTGTTACTGATAACATTATTCAGTAGTTGTTTTTTCATTAAAAGTTGATGAAGCCTTCAGATACAGAAGCTGAAAAATAAACGTCTGTCATAAGGAGCATGATTTTCTTTGACATTAAGTGCAGACTTGAGGGGTTTCTAAGACTGAAGAATATTGCATTTTTGGACAGGATATATTGATTATATTATCAGAACACAGAAAGAGAGTGAGAGAGAGAAAAAAATGTGTTTTGCTCTCAAATGGTACTCTGTGGGGTTTTAAAGTTGATGGGTTATTTTTCCATGCCACGTTTTTATTTATTTTTGATCTAGTAAAAAGAGACATTTCTGACAGGTTTCCTACCACCACCGCTGAACGTGAACCTGGAACTGAGAAGTCCAAGATTTAAAGAAATGGAAAACTCCTTCAGGGAATGTGAAAGATTCCAAGTTTCCAAAGAGTACAATTACTGGTTCACCATATTTGGCAATGCCACAGTTGGCAGATTAATCATGAGTCTGTGGAATATAAGAACATCAATATAGAAAACAGCACGAATCTATGTTCTTATTTCTGGTTTCTCCAGTGCAGTGTGGGCATGCATTTAAGAGTTACTTCCTGTCTATGTTGCAAGGTTTATAAATTTCCATTTAAAACAAAAATCTCGTTCAAAATACAGCAGTGGGTATTTATGCAAATTAAATTGGGGTCTGGAGAAGAAGAAAAAACACTTTTTCATTTATATCCCTGCTATTCCATCTCAAGCCTTGGTGTTCACCAAGCTTACCAACTTCTTTCAGTTTTCATTTCCTTGGAGTCAGCTAACACATTTATATCCGTCACCTAAATGTCTAACGAACAACCTCACCCAAGGTGTCCATGTCCAATTGCCCATCATACCCTTCCATGTAGTTTCCACATTTGCATAGAATCTAGAAGACTTTTGAATGAAATAATTTTTGTGTCTTCCTTTCTATTGCATGTATTCACTCATGTATACCCCCCATTTTGGTGGAATGAACCATTGATCAAGCTGATATAGGGACCTGGGAATTATACTTGACTGTACTTTCTCCTTCACCTATGTGTTATATATTTGTGCCATCTACCTTCTGACAATCTTCTACATGCCTATGAAGAAAACGGGTTTTTGAGAAAGAAAGAACTTTCTTTCCTTCCTCGTATGCCTCTTGGCACCATGAGGAGACATTAAACAATGACTGAAAACATTTACAGTGAAAAAAGCAGGGGTAAATTTGTCCACTACTCAAGTTACATGTGCAAGGTTGTTTGAATATTGATATGATGAGCTATTCAGTTCAAGAAAGTGCAGGTGTGAGTTAATGAGTTATTATGCGAGGAGATGTACTTTACACCTGTGTTTATTGAGATGGCAACGTTGCATGTTTGCCCTTGGTTCAGTGTGTTGGTTAACTAATCCCCTTGAGAATTTTGGATGCCTGTTACTACAGTTTGAATGCCTAATATTCTGAGCCTCCAGGTTTTATTTTTGGCTTGGAAAATACTCAGTGCACCTCATTTGTTGGTGAATTGTTGGCTAATTAAGTTGGATTCACATGGTTCTGACAATATGAAAGCATGAGCAGTTTTAAGCAAAGAGATGCCACCTAATGTCATGCCCTTAGAAGATGAAACTGGCCAGTTTCATTTTAAGAAGCAATTCAAACCAAGTCCCCTCCCAGTGATTTGTTTTGTTTACTGAGATCTAGAAACGTATTTTCCATCGAGTCATGCGATGCATCACTGGCAAGCCAAATGGAACACATTCACCTCTAAGCTAAAGCCTTCTTAAGAGCTGCAGACAATTTTTTTTTCCAAGCTGAGAGATGCTGGAGATAAAAAGTAATGAGCCAACTTACTCAGATCGAGCAAAGTCTCAACACGTCCAGGAATAGTCATTTCATTTGGAGATTTTACTTCTTTGTCTATTGTAAATAAGAAGGACTTTCTCAAGTTCTCCTTTTCCTGACTACTTACTCTACAGAAGCCTTTCAAGAATTGACCTGATAGATAAACAGAACCTGAGCTTCCAAGTGTCAACTTTTGCTTATCACGACAATGTAATTAGGCCCTTGTCATTTGAGAACAACAGGAGAACATGCCTTGAGTGATGGGATCGAGATGAATTAATGGTTTATGTTGTGTCTGATGTCTGTGTGTGCTGAGTGCCTCTTTTAGACATCTTTGTCAATTCCCTTAGGAAATGGGCCAGAGCATCACAGGCTTTCATCCATTTAATAAAATTTTCAGAGTTTCTTACTGTCTAGAATTGGCACAGAAAACCCAATTACTTAGTAATCAGGACTTTTTTTTCTTTCAGGTTTTTATATGTTTATTTTCTTTGGTGGAGCTCATTTGAAGGTGAGTACATAGTGAGCTATACTATTTAACTTCTTGTATGAGAAAATGAGGTATGCCAGTGGTCTCCCTCTCCCTCCTTTGCCTTCAGTGGACATAAAATATGCCCCAGGAATCTAAAAATGGAAGCTGTCTTTATTACAGCAGTGCCTGGAAGCAGAGAAATCATTAGACACGGTGTCAATGTTGCCATTAGAAATCTTACTCTTCGGGTGTTTAATGACAGTCTCTGAAAGTTTGCTTCTGGCAAAAACCTGACCTCCAAAGTCTCAGCTGGGAAACAGATTATAAAAATGAATTTTCAAACAACCTGTCCAGCTGTGCTTTTTGGTTATCTTTATAAACTGAAAAGCAGCTTCTATGACAGGATTCAATTCCATTAGAGATTATGCTATAAATAATACTGCTGAATTATTTTCAATATTCAATTTAAAATAATGGCTCAGTAACCCAGTGACTTTTAGAAAATAGAACTCTGCACAAGAAAAATTCTCCCTGATCAGAAATTAGGTATGCATGTGTAGCAGGTACCTCAGAGAGAGAATACCTTGGGGTCATATATTTACTCAAAAGCCACATTTTGAACATATACAATGTCCTTCCATTACAAAATAATAAAATCCTTTTACCTTAGCAGTAAAGAAAATTGAGATACCAATTGATAGGATGACTTATGCCAATCCCTCAACCAGTGAGCCAAAGAGCCAGAAACTAGAGACATATCCCTAAAGTGGCTGATTTTGTAAGTAGGGCAGACACATCCACATACATTCTCTTTCTATGCTCTCCTGGCTTGTAAGAACTCCCTAAAGTCCATTTCTATCTATACACTCTCATCCTCTAGAAAGACTTCTCACTTGCATTTGACATTCTGCCCAGTCTTCCCAAATAAAAGTTTTCTCAAACTGCACTTGTATATTTCCAACAGCAGAGAATCAAACTTCTGGGTAATAGAAATGCCAACCTTCATTTGCATGTCTAAAAGCCACTTGTTTCCATAAAACTAAATTCTTCTATGTGACCATTGAACACTTGCAGGTGCAATTTCCAAGTGACTGAGATGAGGCGGCTGCAAATGTGGCCCTTGAAGTGAAAGATAATCAAAATAAATCAAATGATCATCATCAAATTAGTAAAACTGAAAGTGAAAGCAGAAGATGTGGTAATGAGCAAGCCCCCCCCCCCCGAAGTGTTCATAATGAATCTTATAAGAAGCTGAATCGAAAATGATAATGAACACTGTGCAAACTGTCTTTAAAAGCTTGAGCCTTTTGTTTGCCTATCACTGTGCATCTGGCATAAGAGGTGTCCTAGTCTAGAGGCTGCACTGTCTTTGAGCCTCTTTCCCTTCTGATCTGTCACCAAGTTATGCAGTTTCTTTTGTGGAAATCCATCATGGATTATTCCTTCCCTTGTACCATTTAGGCATCTTTGTTTGCAAGCAATAAACACTGATTCTGGCTACTGTAATCAGAGAAGAATTTACTGGAGGGAAGAGTGATAGCTCTCAGAAAACATGCACAAAGGCAGCCCCAGGAATCTGTGTCAGGAATAAATAGGGGGTTTCAACAGGGCTTTGCTGTTGGAAAGAACAGGTGCCAAAACAGTCATACATCCTTCTATCTCCCTCCTAAACGATCACATCCTAAGGGAAGACTGTCTGATTGACCTCACTTTCGATGTCCCTATTCTCTTTGGCAGGGGAGGATGAGACACCTTGATCAACAAGATGGTATCTGATGGAGGAGGGATAGTTCCCTAAGCAATATCAGGATGCTATTACCAGTGAAAATGAGAATGGGTGCTGGGTAGCCCAAATCAACATATGTCTACTATATTCCTCTCAGCTAGGCTCTTGTTTCCTCAGGTCTACATGTCTCTATTTTAACCTAATAATTAGGGAAATGAAATTGCAGATTGATGTAATTTATAGTATATTCTTTCGTTGATGTATGAATCGGCCCTGGAATATCCTGACCAATGGACAAATGCAATCTTTCAGTATATTCTCAGGCATAAGGCACTCATTATCTTATAAAGCAGTCTGTTAATCAGATTTTGGAAATTTTTCCTCTTATTGAGCTAAAATCATTCATTCCATTGCTCAAAAGACAGTGAGTGCCCAGAATGCTTCAGCCATACTTCTGGTGCTGATATAGCTCTGGCAGACCTGATAGTCTGATGCAACTTCAGCCGATCAATCCTAATTCTACACATCAGTTCTAGCTCAAGGTTTCAAAACTACAGAGAGTAAATCCAATAGCCTAGTGAAGTCTAGGTGCATGTAAACAAACAGAAGCCAGTTGGAAACTATAATGGAAGAAATTTTGATTCATCATAATACCCTCAAATATAAAATAGTTTAAAAAGTACTTAACATGAAATTTGTAGATTGAATGTGAAGACAACTATAAAAACTTACTAAGGGCCATAAAAGATGACTTGAATAAATGGAGAGACATAACATATTCCTGGGTGGGAAGACTCAACATTGTAAAAACACCACTTCTCAAATTAATCTAAAAATTTAATGCAACTGCAATCATAATCTCAGTTATTTTCTGCTTAAAACCTAACAAAGTTATTTTCAAGTCCATCTGGAACAATAAATATGTGAGTATAGCAAAGAAGCTCTTGAAAATGGGGAAGGGAGGGTGAGGGATTGATCTACTAGATTTTAAAATGAACAATAAAGCTGAAATCAGATTAAAACAGTGAAGACCAAAATTTCAGTGGTACAATAGAAAACCCAGAACATACATACACATATATGTATCTACAGACATGGACATTATATTATAAATACATAGGTTATGGTTGAAGGGTGTTAGGACAAGTGGAAGGTATCTTCTAGGAAGATAAATCACTGCTATATCCTGTACTACATATCAAAACAAATTCCAGTTGGATTCCAATGCAAAAACAAAACTACTAAAAGAAAGTATGCATTATCATTGAGAAACACTTAGGCTTCCTATGCAAAAATTAATAAAATCTTGGGCTTTCTAAGCTGGAGATAAAATTAACTGCATGAAGTTGAAAATGTCCATACTATCCCTTTCCCTTACTAAACCAAGAAAATATAACATATTTAAGAGATAAAATCACAAATTGGAGAATATTTATAGCTTATATGACAGTCAAAGGGTTAATTTTTTTAAATAAATAAAAAGCTCCTAAAATTCAAAGTGACAAATGTAAGCATCTCAGTAGGAAAAAGGACTAAGGGCAGAGACAGGTAGTTCACCAAAGGAGAAATATAAATTGCCAATGACATGTGACTAAAATGCTTTCCTCAGTACAAATATAATAAATATAAATCACAATGAAATGGAAATTGATTATCATATTAGCAGGGATGAGTAAGATTTAGGGTGGTAAAGATGTGAGTAAATGAGCTCTCTTTCATTGTTTGTGGAAGTATAAACGGTTACAAATTTTCTGGAGGATAATTTGGGTGAATTTTCCAAGACATTAAAATGTTAGCCTTCTTATTAACCCAGCAATAGAAATTCAAACATCAATCTGTAAGGATTACCATTGTAATCATATTAATAATATTGAAAACTATAAACAATCAGAGGGAGGGTGGACTAAATTATGGCAAGTTGATATGATATCATATTAGTCACCCATTAAATAATACAGAATAATAATGTCATGAAAAACAGTCACTATAAATTCTTGAGTGAAAAAAGCAAGTTACTTAAAATTTTAAAAGTATAATTACATTCATATATGCATGTATATATTTAACTAAGTGTATGTATATGCATATAATCAGATGTACTCAGACACATATTAACAATAGTTATTAATAGGTAGTAAGAAAACAGGTAATTCTAATTTTATTTCTTTCTGTGAACTTACACTTCCTAAATTTTCTGTAATGTTTATGCATTACTTTGGTAGTAAGAAAAAATAAAAAAATATGTTTCTAAAAACAGATGTACTTTGTTTAAAGCAACAGAAATCCCTTTTTCAAATGAAATCTTATGTGAAAACCCAATTCATGGAACCAATAAAAGGGATAGTGTAGGGGTGGCAAGCCTAGAGCCCTGCTCACTTGGTGGGCATCCTTGAGCACCACTTTGAAATGTCAGGGCTAGGGGAATTCTGCTGAGAAAAGAATGCATGCACACACCATCCCTAGGACCTACATGATGTGTTGTTCATGAAACCCAGACAGGCTCCATGATTGCTGGGTTCCCTCCATAGTTACTCATAAACTGTTTAATAGCTTATTCCACTTAGTTCTTTATATTCATTGCCATACATTCGTTAAGCACTTTTTAAGAAGTTTTCTAGATATTAGCTTTGCAATATCTAGTTTAGTTGTGGATTAGAACGAAAATGATTTTAGCATTACCAGAAATACCTGTAGGTAATTATGATTTGATGCCACTCCCTCAGATTTCATTGAAGGTTGATATGGGAGATGACTTCATGAAGAGTGTATCTCCATCTTCCCTAAGACTATTATTAAATATATTGCCCACTACAGTGTCCAAAGGTCCCTTATACAAGGATACGTGTGATAAATTCCCCTAAAATTTTAGTACCAGAAAAGAAGTTTGCCCATTTTTATAAATAAGTATGATTTCCTTTTATAGTGCTGTATTATTCCTATATAACTCATCATGTTTCCCTTTTGGCTTTGGCTGCCAGAAAGCTCAGAGCTATATTTATTGCCAAACCACAGCAACGAACAGCTGTCTAATTTTGCAGAAAAACTCTATCCCAAAGCACTTGAGTATTTACTCTCAACTAAATGGTCCCATGATACGCATGGCTCATGTTATGAGTTGTCTCAAATCCAATTTGGAAATAGGCAAAGATTAAATAATAAACAAACAAACAAACAAACACATAAGTAATTTGGACTAAGCAGGCTTGGTATTGGCAGTAGAAAATGCTTACACCTAGAGTTTGGTTTGTATCAAATGCCTAATGGGCACATTGCTTAATCTGAAGTACTGCTCTGGAGTGAGCATGCCCCTGGGTGCAGCCATGGACTTTTGGGTCTTTCTGCTATTGAGGCCCACATCTACATGCACCCATCCCATGATGCTTGCTCCCTAGAGGGGGTCTGCGTGACATCCAATAAGGATATCAGGTTGTAAAGGGTGGCAAAAGAGCAAGGTACAGATAAACTAGCAATTTATACATGGACTGTAACCTTTAACTATTTAATAAAACAAGATCTTGCTGAAATGGACCAGGAAATAGAAAGACAATTTTCACACATAAAAATAAACAATTTTTAGGTATTGGGGTATGTTTATGTGTGTATGTGTATGTGTGTTTATTACAATGTTCAAAGGTAGACTAAAAAATATCAGGTGAATTGAGATACTTCTTTACCTTTCTACAAGGTCAAATATGTATTCTTATTGTTAACATTACTTACATTATTTTACAAATGTTGAGTGCTGAAAAGGGCATAGAATCTGGAGGAAAGGAAACCAAAATTATTTTGAATGGCTGATATCATTTTTTTTACCTTCATTATTTCATTTAAGGGACACTATTGTTCTTTTTCTCTGGAATGAATAAGCTCTTCAGCAACCTCCCTAATAACAAGGGAAGGGACTAACGTAACAGACATTGTGTTGCAATGATACAAGGGCCCCTAAACGTGGACTCCAGTAATGTAGCCTTGATATAGTATGGCTTTCTGCATCAGCAACAGATGCCTTCAAAGCCTTTGGGAATAGCTTGACCCCTGTGACTCATCAGTAGGACAGGTTATCATTACAAGAAAGATGTGCCATGCTTTTCACAGGAGAGCCCAAACCAGTCTATGAGCAAGTGGGCCAGGCAGGCTCCTGAGACCCCAAATATCTTCCTCCTCATGAGGGCTTGTCTGATAGTCCACAGCCGTAGTTTTATTCACGGCAGCAATGCTTGGTCCTCAAGAGCCCAGCTCTGGAATCAGATCTCCCACTTTTATTTATTTATTTATGTATTTATTTATTTATTAAAGATTTTATTTATTTATTTGAGAGAGAGAGAATGAGAGAGAGAGAACACCTGAGAGGGGATAGGGTCAGAGGATGAAGCAGACTCCCTGCCGAGCAGGAAGCCCGATGCGGGACTCGATCCAGGGACTCCAGGATCATGACCTGAGCCGAAGGCAGTCGCTTAACCAACTGAGCCACCCAGGCGCCCAGATCTCCCACTTTTAAATCCCAGCTCCACCACTTACTGTTGGCTGAGTAACCTGGGTGTAGGTCCTAACTTTGAGTCTTTCTGTGAATTAATAAGAACGTCCATGAAAGGCGGTTAGCCAGCACTTGGCTCATGGTACACCTTCAATATATGTCAGCTTCTATTATTATTATTCAGATTTAAAGTACCACCTAACAACATGCAAATACCCAGAGAGGCATACCTTGTTACCAGCTAATACTTGGGGGACAGGAGAGGCGAGTCTCACCACCTGAATGTCAATTAAGATGACAGTAGCCAACAGCAAGGGATCCAGGATTGAAACCTGGGAGAAGCAGGGAACTAGGCCAAAGGAGAGAAACGACTTTGACATTTTGCTCAGAGCCACAGTGATTCTTCTACACGGAAAAGCACCCAATCGTTGCAGCTATCCAAGTGCAAATCCTTGCTGTTGCAGAAAGGCACTCTAATCGCTGAATCCAGATCACAGAATCCGTGGCCCTCGGGACATTAGGGACAGCCCCTTTCTCTATTAACTGCTCCACCACAGAGATTTTATATACAGACTTTCTATGGTAAGAGATATTAGACTCTAGCGCCGCCACATTAGCTCTTTGTCTTTTGTATGCAAGCGTTCTCAACACTGATGTGTGTGCAAATGTGCACACCCCAGAGAGGCTTCCAACGGGCTTGCCATTAGCGGCCAACGGAAAACCACCACCCTTTTCTGCAAAGCAGCTGCGCGTCCCTTCGCACTCGGAGTAGACTTCCATTCGTAAAGTCATCCGTCACCTCTATAAATCAGCCATTTGTTGATTTTAACATCCCCTCCTGACCAGCATGGAGAGAAGAGGAAATGCCATTTTGGAGACTTTCCGTTAAGCTGTTGCGTACAAAACGGATGAGGGATTTTTTTTTTTTTTTCCTCTTTTCTCCTCGGGGTACCCAGGAAAGGCTGATTCAGAAAGACCCGCTGGGTCGGGGAGGGGTCCTTCCGGGAGCGCACACGCGGCCCGCACCCCCGCGTGCGCCCAGCAAACGCAGCACTGACCTGTCAGGCCGGCAGCCTCCGCAGACAGGAAGGCGCTCCAAGACAGGAGGAAAAACAGGCCGGTTTCCAGCAGAGGGAACTCACACAGTTTGGTAAATTTGGTCAAGTGACAAAGACATGTTAAGGGAAACAACAAATGCCGGTACAGCTAAATCTCCTCCTTGGCTGAGGAAAACGAAATCTGGTTGAGATCGTTTCGGAGTAAGAGAACTGATCTGCAGCGCTGACTGGGAGGCCATGCTTCTCACTGGGCCGGCTTGGAAGGCCAGCGTGCATTCCATGCTTCGTGGGGAGCTGAACGCTCCAGTAAGAAGGCAAACCTGTGTTCACATTAAAAAGGTGTCTTACTGAGGAAGAAGATAAAATCAGCTAACTGTGGGTCCAAAAGCTCTTGAATTTGGCCTTGGCCCTTGGGGCGTGCCCCTCAGGGTAGGGCAGCAGATCAGGGAAAACAAAGCCCTGGATAAGGAAGCAAGTGCGTCAGCACCCAAGGAGGCCACTGCTCCCTGGGGAGCGATAGTCTGTGGACAGATCACCTTAAAGACTCCTCTCTCGGGGATGGGAGTTGGATCAGGAGGAACATTCATGTTCAGTGGTAGGGAAGTTACCCATGCCATCTTAGTATAAGTAGGATAGAGGAAAAGGTGTATTATTTCTAGGTCAGGCAAGCAGCCCTTTGGCAGGCAATGGTTCATTTTGGCTGGGATGACACTTGGTCAGTAGCCTATAAATTGCACATAGAGCAAGGGCAGAGTGATCCAAATCATGCAGAGCATGGGTTATGGAAGATGATTAGGAATTTGTGATGGATGGAAAAGGGTTACATTGCAACTGTGCCCACACTTAGGCAAAAAAATGCCCTGACAAGTAAGGAGATGTTATGTTGCATTTTTATGCTTCAGGACAAAATCTAAAGAGATTCTACTTAATGTAGATGTTTAGCAGTAGGGCAGGGAAGCAAAAAGCATGACCGCTGGAGTGGAAGATCAAGGTCTGAGTCTTGGCTCTGCTAGTCACTGGCTGTGTGATTTCTGAGCAATATATTAACCTCTCTGAGCCTCATTTCTATCCTATGTGAATTGTCAATGAGAATAATACCTACTCTCTCAAGTGTGGAGAGTAAAATGAGATGAAGTATGTTTAAAATGTTTTGCAAAATTATAGAAAGCACAAAATGCCAAGAAGAGGCAGAATGATATCATGGTTGGGAATATAGCCTCTGGAAGCCAACTCTACTTCAGTGTATCAGCTTCAACGTGTCCCCTGACCACTTTGTGCCTTGGCTTCCCTGTCTGAAAGTAAAGAAAATCATGTAACCTACCTCCTAGGTATATAAACCAGTTATTATGCGTTAAGCACTCAAAAGAGTGCCAGATATGCAACAAGGAATATATATGTTTTTCTATCAGTGTGACTTAAATTAATTTGTTTTGTAATACATCTTTCCCAGATGTAGATTCAGTAAGCGTCTGGAAACAATTCTTTATCTGGAAGAAAACACAGGATGCCCTTTGACCCTTTCAGCATTCCCTCTTATTACTTGGAGGGCAGGCTTTTTGTTTTTAGTGGGGTCTGTTCCTCTGAATTCCCTCTTCTACTTTGTTGTGGAGAAGGCTTAGACCACTTTGAGTAACAGGATATCAAGTGGACACAGGACATTTGTCTCTTTCAACCTTCGCCAGAAAGCAGCTTAGTTCTGGGTCAAGACCCAAGCTTGCCTAGAGCCCAGGGGCCTATACCCTGAGGAGCATCACCTCATTATGGACAAGGTATCAAGGCTCATCATGGTGGAGGGAATAACTGTGCACCTGTCTCCTTTGCAGCCTGAGTTTGGGAGAGGCAAGGCCATCAGGTGCTGTATGACAGATCCTCCCCCTGAGACTGAGCCGCTGTCTCTTCTCTCTCTCCACCATTTTTTTCCAGATCTGATCCAATCCCGTGGCAGACTTCTAATCTCCAGGAATTTTTTCCCTTTCCTTGCCAACTTGTTTACTTATGTGTCCATACCTTCCCTTCATATGAAGCAGAAAAGAGTTCCAATTTCAGTTTTTTCACCTAGAGCAGGCTCTGGAGCCAGAAAGTGTGGATTTAAATCCCAGCCCTGAAATGTCTCAGCTGTATGGCTTTAGACAAGTTGTTTAACCTTTATGTGTCAGTTTCTTTAGCTGTAAAATTGAGATAATAACAGTATCTTCCTCCCAGTGTTTTTATAAAAGCTATATGAGAAAATCCATTAGCAAAATGCTAATGACAATGGCTGGCAAATGGTAAAGTTCTCAACAAATGTTACAGTAATAATAATTGTGTTGGCTATTACTAATATGTGACCCAGGGTAGCTACTTAACCTCCTTGAGCCTCAGTTTCCTCATGTGTAGAGTGAGGATAATAATAGCCTATCTTACAGGGTTGATTCAAATGAGGAGATACATACAAAGGCACATGCAAAATGTTGCTATCATCATTACCATTACTTAGGCAAAACAACGTGTGGCTTCCATCATAATTCCACTTAATAATCAAGAGGCAATAGGGATCAGTGATCAAAAGTATGGTCTGTCTCTTGGTTTCAATCTTTGGGTTTGAATTTTGGCTTTAATACTTACAGGCTGTATGATGCTGGGTAATACCCTACCCTTTCTAAGCTTCAGTATCCAACAAAAATAATATCTGTGTGATATGGTCATTGTGAGGGTGAATGAAGTATAGCGTGTAAAACAAATAGAGGCCTGTGTATCGTAAGTACTGATATTAATCATTAGATTATTAATCGTTCTTTTTATTAGAGATCAGCCCTACCTTTTCTGAATTACTTTATTTCTTTGTCAAAGGAGTTGACATTCTCTAGGGTTTCCAGGACAAAATTCTGGAGTGGCCTTTGAGTCTCTCCTCTTCTAATCCTATTCTAGTCCTAGAGATTCTTCTAAACATTAGACTCCTTCTTGATGTTTCTTTCACAGTTCATCATCACAGTTTCTCTTGATTCTAATCCTTTCCTGACTCATCCTATGAACCAGTTCTTCATTTATTGTTTAAAAACAGGACTTTCGGTATGTCACTCTCCTGAGCAGAAACCTTTGGTAGCTAATTGCAGACTACAGACAGAAGCTCAGATTCCTTTGAATAACACTCCAAGATATTCCACAGGGTGAGTCCAACCCACCTGTGTCTCCTCATCTTTCATTGCTCACCAAACTGAGACTTCTGGTCCTCTCAGTCCCATCCTTACACTTCAATGAATGCTGGTTTTCTCCTGAATCACTAATCATATAGCCTTTGTCTATATCCTACCTATATTTCAGGCCAAGCCTACATTCCTCTCTGCATGTAAATATTACTTTTCAAATTATTTTTCAGAATTATAGTCTGGTCAAGAGTCTATCAGACTATTTCAGAAACAATGGACTCATCCACATTTGAATTTTTAGAGTCCTAATAAGTTGGCTGTGGTTTTGGCACCCACCTTCTATACAACTCTTATTGTAGAGCTTGTCTTTCCAAGTTTGTTACTAATTGAAGGCGGAGTCCATATTTTATTTATCTTCCGACTCATGTTAGAAACCCTTAGTAGAACCTAGTGTTTTAGCAGCCGCTCAGTGAATAGAGATTCACTGGGTCAGTCCCCATGAAAAAGTGCCCAACGTTTTGCTTTCTTTGCTAGATCCCTGACACATCTTGCACCCTTCTTCTTTCTCTTTTCCCAAGGTCTTTGGTCCTTGATCCTTTGTTCTGCCTCTTTTTATGGCCTCTATTAAGCCCTCACACTTGACATTGGTTTTCTGGCTTTCTTCCTCAACTCTGACTTCCTTTTGCCCCATTCAACTGCTCTGACTGAACAGCTTACTAGACCAGCTTCATTCCCTGGCTCAAATTCTCTAGGAACTCTGCCCATTCTCCCACTGCGCTACTGCAAAAGAGGGAATGAGATGACACAACTGTCCAGATATGGCAAACATGTCATTTCTACCCTGCTTGCCCATCCCCTTCTGTAAAATCGCTAAAGATGTTTGTTTAAACCCACAGTGATTTTTTGGCTTGGCCAGTCCTATGAGCTAGTGATTGCAAGAAGTTTGAAAAGGAAGAAGAGAATACCCAGTTAATCACTCCCAGTCAATCCTGTCTTGTTCTTGACCTTGGATCTTCAGTTCTTCCTCTTGACTCTAATACAGCCAATCCCAATGTCCCATGCCCACCTATTTTCCTACATGGCAGTTTTTTAAGACTGTTGCTATCTTGGCATCAGACAGTATCAGTAGTGCTAGAACCGGCCTTGGACAAGAAAAGATCCTCGTCCCCTCTGCCACTGGTACCAATCTATGCCTCATAGATTGGGAACAAAGATGGCTCCAGTGGCGTGAGAACTACGATGGCTCCAGGGGCATTGTATCATATTTGAACTAGACTGTCTAGCCATTTCTTGCTTGGCCTGGAGGTTGTCCATCCTCAGAAACAGTCCAGGCATAGCTCTTAACAGTCCCCAGCTTTCCACACACATGTTCAAAGGATATCAGTGCAGTGACAACAGCATACGCAGACCCCATTGCAAACGAGCCGGCGAAGATCCCCAGGAAATTCCCCACGGACTGGAAGAATGCTGCAGCATCAAATGTATTTGGATTCTCCTTGGGGCTGTAAATGGATATCGAACTGGAAAGAAAAGAGGGTGAAGGTTAGTCAGTGACTTCTTATAGCCCAAATACCAGAAGTCAGAAGTTAGCACCCACTTCTGAGGAGGGTACCTTGTCCTGTGAGGTTAGGTGCTGGTTGGAAGAGTTCAGGAGAAACAGATGAGGACAGGGAGAGGCAGAGAAAGTAGAGAGCTTTCCCCTTTGTTACAGCCCAATCCCATGGTATCCGTATATTGCTGCCAGTCAGTAAACATTTTTATATTGGAAGGGTCATAAAGAATATTGTTTCTGAGCAAACTAGGCATTAAAACATGGTAGGTGTATAAGGAATCTGCTGAGGAGATAGATAACTGTGAATTATTTAGTGGCCATATGTCTTCAGTGCTGTTATATATTCACAAGTGCTCCTGATAAAAAGTGCACTTTTATGGCCTGTGCACAAATGGGCAATACAAATCACAGCGTGCACAAAATATTCTGCTGTGATCTTGTCATAAACCACAAAGCATTCCTCCTCTCCAGTGTAACCCTTCAGAAACAGAGCCCAGAGGATGCTTAGAGCATCACAGTATTAACCCCTGGGGAGAGACAAAAACCCTCATTTTCCCACCAAAACAAATGGCAGCAGCTGCCCGAGGTCATGTTTTATACCCCCATTCTGGTGGTTGCCAACAGATTTATTTCCGTAGAGAAAAATCAATCCACCAATAGGCAGCCTGTTCACTTAAATATTTTTGAGGACGCCACATTTGTTATTTTTTTTAACCAGGGCCTCAAATCCCAGAAGGACAAGGTGCATCCTATTTTAAGAAATATGAACTCCATATTGTAGCATTAAAATGAACAGATGTGCTAGAACCAGTAGCTTTGGGGAGACAAATGAAGTAACATTTCATTTTTTTAAATAGTTTTTCTTTTAATTATGAGGTCTTTAAAACTAATCAGGAAGATCGAGAGGTTTGTAATAGGTTCTGGAAGGGACTTTGTAGCAGTATAGAGAGCAAAAAGTACCCTAGACACACTGACTTGAGATTAGATTGGATTTTACAGAGATGTAACTGAATCTTTTATGGTTTGGATGATTAGAGCATGTTAACTCTGATTTGACTTTCTGTATCTAGAGACTAGTTAAGGGGGTGGGGAAAGGGGATTCCAGTTTTTCTACAGGAAGATGTGTGCTTAAAAAAGTAGTTTTAAATGTTCTTAGTTTTTCCCTGAATGTCTTTAAACCCCTAAAGTAGGCCAAACACTTCTACTTTGATCATGTAATTGGATAAGGAAGATGAATGTGGATCTCAAATGGAGCCCTTGAAATGTATGCGAGAAAAGGATTGCCTTTGAAGTGTTTTCTCTTTGTAAAGTGTTGTGTCTTGCAGAAAAAAAAATGGAAAAGCAAACCCATATTTAGGTCCTTTGTATCTGACAGTCCTGAGAATGGGTGTATAACCCCACGGCCATTAGGAAACTTGGTGGCCAACACTGCAAAGCTTGATGTGTGAGTTAACATTCACCAGCACATTTCTTCATTCCAGTGAAGGAACATAGTGATGAGAAAACATTCTATTTGCATTCTGCTTTTCCAAACAAAGAATTTTGCATAGTAACACAGCTCTGTGAATAATTCTGTTAATTCCTGAGGCTACCAATAGATCTGATCCATAGAACAGGTACCTCTTCATCCCCATCTCCACCTCCACACTCCAGAAATTATTTTCTCTGTCCTTATACTTCTTGACCTTGGAGTACCATCATCACATCATTTGGCCATAGCAACATGTAATGTTACTTCCATTATTAATGTAATGTTTTTCTTTAAATCAACTCATTTTTATTCAAATGCAAGAGCTTTTATTAAAGAATATTTATGAAGTCATGGGCTTGATGTGCTAATTTTCTTTCTTCTTAATACCCATGAGACTATGTAACTATTACATTTGATGAAAAGTTCACCTATGTGTCACCTACAATCATCTGGGTAACCGCACTGATTCTCAGCCTGCATTCTGGGAGTCATTCTCTTCCTGGGCTCTGATCCCCACCCAGTAGGGTACAGGCAAACTTCATATACTTCTTCCCTGTGATGTTGGATTTAACTTAAGGGGAAAACTTAACTTCCCTTGACTTATGAAGACTTGTCTGTTGAGTGTGCTGCCCCTAAAGCTTCCTAGGATGTATGCGCTGGATGCCCACTAAGGGTCTGGTGGGGCATTAAGTGTAGGGTGTTGGGGGGGCAGGCAGGAAAGGGCATAGAGAAGAGAAGCAGAATTTGAGTAAATAAACATTTTACTGAACATATACAAGGCGTATCTAGGCACAGGGGCCTAAGATGTAGATGACGACTAGCTCCAGTCATGGTGTTAAGTGTGATTTTTTGAGAGATATGTAACATTTAGTGGCACAAATGAGGCAAGAGTCACTACTTTAGATGAAAGGAGATGGCATTTGAGCAAGGAAGCAAGTCAACAGACAGTGATGGGAAGAGGGTACTTCAGGCAGTAGAAAGAGTGTGAGCAAAGGCAAGAAGGCAGATGAGTCGAGGACACGTCAAAGCAGAGCTATATAGTTATGGCTGGAACACAGGGACCATGTATGTGGGCACCTATGGAGGTAGAGATAGGTAGATGGCGTCACTCAGCTTTAAATTCCATGTTAAACATATACAAAAGTCCTCACATTTACATATCATTTTGTCCCCTTTAGGCCTGCATTATAACTTCATTTGATCCTATTAACATTTCTGCCAGGTAAAGAAGGCAGGTATTTTTATCCCTCCTTTTCTTTCTTTTCTTTCTTTTTTTTTTTTAAATAAAACAAAGAAACTAAGGGTCAGAGAAATTAAGATCATAGAGCTATGGAGTTCAAAATGCAGATTTTTCGCTTCTTCCTTCAAAAATTGATCTTGTTGGGAGGAAAACAGGAAAAACAGGAACCCAAATCAGGATAGCTGAGTGCTGCACTGATTGTAAATGTAGAAGTTCAGGTACCAGAACCTTTAATTTCATCCCTGGATGGACCATGGGCAACACCTTCCTGTGTGCAAGGATAGAGCAGATTGCACTGTATGGGACGACAGCACCCTCTTCCCCACCTCACTAGACTGCGAGACTTGGGGCTTCTCATGGGAATCAGCTTTCAGGCCCGGCTCCTGGACCTGAGCTTTGCTGGGCCTGGCCTGGGTCTTGTTCTTCTTCATATGACCAGGACACAGACTGGTGCCAGGTACGTGGCAGGCCAAATAAAGATGAATGAAATAAAGGCAGGATGACTGGAAAGTAGAAAGGAAAGAAAGAAGAAATACAGGAAAGAAGGAGGTCTGCAAAAGCTAGGCTTGAAATGAATCATCATCTACAAGATTTCCTTTATTAAGCAATGACTTTATATATTTACATTGTGGGTACTTTTAAGTTCATCAACCCAAACTGAAGGTGACACTTGAGACAACTTGAGCTTCAGAGATCTGACCCTTATTAGCTCTATGGCCTTGGGCAAGTTATTTCATCATGCTCAGACTCAGTCTCAAAGTCTGTAAAATAGAAATATTAATAGTACTTATCTCCCAGAAATGCATGAGGATATGAGGTACATTTAAAACCTGTATATTTATCTTGTAGACTTTAGGGCCATCCATTGAGTACTGATTATGTGCATGAAAAATAAACACTCACTGAATGCTGACAATCATCACCACCATCATCATCATTCTGCTGAGAACTTCCATAAGCCTCACAATGACAGAGAACAGAGTGCTGTGGCTGAGCCAGGCCCCAGCTCCAACTACACAGAGATGGGGTGTGGCTCTCCTCCTGGCATACCAGGCTTCCAGGCTGCTGCAAGGAACTAGTCACTTTTGCATGGGAACAGAAGGATCTCCTGGGAGGACATGGTCATTGAAGTGAGGCTAAAATCTGTTCTGTTTATTGCAGAGCTCTTCACTCCATGGGTCCACAAAGAAAGGAGCATCCTTGGCAGTCTGGGTAGGAATCTGTCTCAGGACAAGAACAGGCAAGGAGACTGAGCTTGTGTTGCTTCACCCCTAGTTAAGCGGCTCACCCCTCCTGGATGTTCTGTAGGCAAAGCCCTCTGGCTTCAGGTGAGGAGTGAGGTGAAGAGAGCAGGTAAAGAAAAGTCAGGCAGGTTGCATCTCTCCTGACTGCCAGGATTTTAGGAAGCTGTTCTTCTGGGCTCTAAATCCTGGTGAAGGAGGCACCTCTTTGGGCTCTGGTTTTCAGCTACAACACTAAGCCTATGGATTGTAGGGCAACAGCTGCAGAGGGTGCTTTCTGGAAACAAACAAGGGTTTGGGTAGCATATGTAGAGCTTTCCAACTTCAACCCAAGAGAGGAAGAAATAGCTGTTCCAGCAGTTGCAGCCCTTTGGACTTAAAAAGAAAATATTTCCTCCCCTGCACTGAGGGACATGCTTGGACCATTCGTGTATGCAAACATTGGAAGGGAGAGAGGAGGAGAAGAAGAATTAAGCTTTCTGCTAACCTGTGTGGTGCTTGTTCTCTGGGGCACTACTCTGAAGAGGCATTGTTTATAACACAAGCTGGTAAAGATAGATCTACAATCCCCATATTTCTGGAAAGAATATCTGAGTTAGATGAAACCAATATCCTTGAAAGTGCTATGAGCAGAAATACATAGTGGTGTTTAAATATTCATCTCATAAATTGGAACTAAGTCCAGGTTATTGATTCATTCTATTCAGGAAAAGATTACTCAGCAAAAACGAGTTTGATGATAGTATATTGTATCTGTTCTCAGAAATAAATGTGTGCAGCATCTTTTATTCAAAAATTTTGAAATGGATGAAATATCCCAATTCCTTTGATGAAAGCAACATGAATAAGGATCATGTTGCTCACTGTACCATTTAAGATTCACAGACAGGATCGCAACTCTGGTGTTTCTCAACATTCCATTATTTAATCTTTATGATGTTCCTTCAGGGAAGTCACTTGGCAGCTTAGGTAGTATTGAGAGCATAGAATCTGAATCTGGGATCTGGGTTCAAATCTCAGTTCTGCCACTTACTGCCTGTGTGACCTTGAGCAAGTTACTTAATTTATATGCACCTTAGTTTCCTATAAAATGAGGATGATAACAATAGTAACTATCACATAAGTTGCTACAAGAATTCAATGAATTAATGTTTATAAAGCACTTAAAATGGCACCTGTAACATAGTAAGAATTAGACAAGCATTTCTTAAGTAAATCATCCTTCTTCAAATAACCCATTCTTCCCACTGCTCCTCCTCCTTCCTTTCTCTCTTTTTTTCTCTCTTTTGAACAGACAGTTTGGTTTACTTCTAAAACAAGTATCTCAAACTAGATGTCCAATCAGCACCTCAACTGAAACAGAACTGAGATGTCATCACCAATCTCTCTTACACCTGACTGGACTGGTCCCTGGTCTAGGATCACGGAGTGTCAGGGACCATTTGATCTTACAAACTGTTTTTTGTGGAATGGTGTATGTCACCTATGCTCAATAAATACTGGTGATGAAGAAGAAGAAGGAGAGAGCAAGAAGAAGAAAAGGAGGAAGAGAAGAAGGTATTGCAATTATGCTGGAAGTGAAAATGGTATAATGCAGGGAAAGTGTTCTATAAATGGTCCCACCATTACTGCCACAGTGCCATCCCCTCCATGACTCATGACTCTGACCTTCTTCCCATTTGGGATCCTACCCAGTCTTCTCTCTCCTGGTTCTTACAGTCTTTCTCAAGATCACCTGGTTTCTAACACCATCCACTTTGTTATTTTTCACTGCTACTGCTAAAATATTTTGCCTCACACTTACTCACTTAAACTACCCAACAACATCCTGCTCCTGGGCAGCTATTCTTTCATTGGCTCTCCCAGCTCCCACAGTCTACTCTCTGTCCTGGGTGCCTGACTGGGACAACCTGCTTCTCCAACGCCCCAGTAGAGTCTCAATTCTTTTGTTAACAAGAAATCAATGTCACTCAAAAACTTTCAAAAGGAAAATATTAAGCAAACATATCATTTCCCTTTCAGAATATTTGTTAATGTAATCATTAAAGAAAAAAATGATAAAATGACTACTACAGCCAAAGATCTACAAAAGGACTTACCATTTTCTCTACCAAATCTTTAATCCCTAGCAAAAAATTTCTAACTGCTGACCCAGTTTATTATAGAATTCCTGATTAGTTGGGATATATATATGAAGTAGTTTATTTTTTTTCCCAATTACTGCTCCCAGCTGTACTACCTCAAATCCTTCTTTGTGTGGGTAGGTAGTTCCATTAATGATGTCTTAGCCAAATGCCATTATTTGATTCCTTTTATTTATTAAGACTTGGTACAGTCTAGCTTAAAACCTAAATCTTCAAAGCGGGGTTCTTCTTCGCCCTGCAGGATGACTTGGAAGGGAGGAGAGGCAGAAGAGGTGTTCCTCTAACACACTTCTGGGTATCAGTGTCCCCTGGTGTTGGAGGCACAGAGGAGGGATGGGGGACCAAGCTTGTTCCTGCTCAATCCCTCTCTTAGAGACCTCTGCTGACATGGTAGCACCTGTACTTTGCTGAGAATCCCCTCACAGGGACCACTCAATCTTTTATCTGCCCTGCCAGCTATGTACATTTCCAGCCCTTGGCTATGGCTTGGATCTGGGGCCATTTGGGCAGTGTCGTGGCTCTCATCCTTCTTTTGACCTCCAATCCCCTTTATTGGGCCATGGACCACTGTGCCAGGTGGGTTCACCTTGGCCACTTCCTAAACACACCAAACCAGGGAGCTATCAGGTCCTGCTGACACAGACCATTCCAGCTGATTCCTTTTAGAGATCTCTAGGCCAGTCCCCATGTTCTTGTGTACTCCCACTCCAAGAAACCACATCCAAGGACTTCCTTCCTTTACTCTGTTTTGAGAGGGCCTTAGCCCCTCCATAGTTTTCTCCACTGGGGAATGAGCTGGCAAGGCCTCTTCTTGCAGGTAGCCTTAGCCTATTGGGTGATTCCTTCCAGTGGAGTTCCTTCCACTTGACTTAGGATAGAGGAAGCACCCCGATGGACAGAGCGAACAGCTTCACACCTCAAACACTGTAGTCTCTCCAAGGATGACCCCATCCTTCCCCACCCCTTTTATATACCAATTTGAGGCAAAAAAGATGGTGGGGAAGTTGAAGGAAATGAGGCTAATTCTGTTGCCAATTAAGCTAGTTAGGAGGTGTGGCCTTAACTGCTGGGGAAAGCTGCTGCTCTTTTTAGTATGGAGCCATTTATCAGCCTTTGTTTGCAGCTTTGCTCCTTAAACCCAAGTTGGCAAACAGGAAAAGGCCCACAGGATGACACACCTTGTGACCTTTACAACAGGGTGCTTCTAGCTTTTTCTTCCTATCTAGAATTGCTTTGTCTTTCTGCTCTTAAAGATACATTTTTAAGGAGAAACACAACACAGAGGGGCAATGAAAATTTGTAAAAGCTCCTCTGTTTAGTTGGCCCTGAGAGTCACAGGTAAGAAACAAAGTAGAAGAAAACTAATTACAGTACTATTTTGTGTTTAAAATTTTCTGGTCCTTAAAAAAAATAAGTAAATAAATAAAAAATAAAACAAGTGGATCCTTATCTATTATTTATCTTTTAATAACTGTACCAACCTGCCTTTTCTCAAGAAGTTGCTTAATTATGAATAAGGAATTGATTTTTATGGGGCCAAGAATTGTGTGTACACATTGGAATTCATTCTGGCATCTGCCTGCCCATTATTCTGGCTTATGTTCTGCCAAAGGCCAATGAAGCTCTGTCAAGAGGACCCGCTGTAAAACATAATGACTTCAGGAATTGGGGGCATTCCAGGCACCCTGGGAGGTTAGAAGAGCTGCCTCTTAATAATAAGAGGTTCTGGCCAGAGGTTTGCTGAGCTTGAGTTAGAACCCCCAGGTTTCACCTTCCCAAGGGCCAACCACCCTGCAGGGTGGAGAGTCATGTTTGCAGAGGGCACATTAATAACTCTTTCAGCTTCTGGAAGACCACTTAGTTAATGACTTTGCTCCCTGAGAATCCAAATTCATAACAAGGTGTGACTTTCCAAATCCTTGACAAATATTTTGCCATTTTGATATCTGGCACAAAAGAAAAAGACAAGGGGAATTCTGTGGGAAGTATGAGTTAGTCTGTCATAGCTGCCCCCAGAATAATACAGTCTCATGCTAAATTTACTGATCCACTCCATCAACAAATACTTATTAATCACCTACTATGTGCAGATATTGTTCTAGGCACTAAAGATCTAGCAGGGAACACAACAGAGCTTCTAACCTCATGTTTCTTATATTCCAGTGGAGAAAACAACATAAAAAATAGCTAAGCAGATAAATATATGATTTAATGACAGAGGTTGAAAAGAACCATAAGGCAGCATGAGGGGATGGGATAGAGAGTGATAGGGAAACTGCTTTAGTTAGGGTGGTCAGAAAAGGCTTTTCTGAGAAAGATCATTATCTGAATGAGACCTGACAAACCACAGCAGACCACAGGAGAAGGAGTTGGGTGGTGAAGAGGAAGATGGAAGGAAGGAGGAGAGTTTAAAAGATAGATGGATTTAGTAGAAATAGCTTCAGTGAGCATTTGGAATGTAGTCATGCAGAGGAAGGACCGGCCTCGTTTTTGGGGTTTCCAGAGGCAAGATAAAGCCCAAAAGTAAAAACATCATAGGGAGAAAGATTTTAGTTTTATATTTGAATACAAAATTTCCTAATGTTTAGATCTGACACAAAAGGAAATGGGTTCTAGGAAAGGGTAGTGAGTTCTCTGTCGTTGGAGATACTTAAGCATAGAATGAAAGAGTTACTTTCCAGGGCACTATGAAGAAAATCCATGCACTGCATATTGGATAATGTGGCCTCTAGGGGCCTCTCACCCCAAGAGTTATTGATTCGCTACCTATTATTTTCCAACTTCCTCCAAGAATACCAGGAGAGAGATGTAGGGTGCTTGGCTTTCTGTGCTAATCCAAATCCTGCCACTGGAAATGGCAAAGCACTTAGTGAGTAAGAAGCAGTACTGTCCTGCAATGGGGACACAATGAAGGCACCGATGATTTAGGTTGGAACTGGGTTGATAATGACATCAAGAACAGTTACAAATTTCAGCACGGAATAAAGCCTTTGACAGATTCCTAAGTGGCTCTGCTCCATTAAGTTCCAACTTTAAGGTGACAAAGAGAGCCCTGAGTTTAAAATTGGTTAAAATGGAAGAAGAGTTAAAGGAGGTTTGTTATGAATTATGTGTGCATTTTCTTTGAAAGGAGATCTTAAATTACTTTGCAATTTAGTCTGAAAAGTCTTGTCAGAATTGAATTACTCTGTGGGCTTTAAGAAATATTCTCTTATACCCAATATTGAGAGGGAAGTGAATTTGAGATAGTCTTAAAGATAAAAGTAACTTGCAAATACTCTTCTTTTATTTTGTTTTCTTTCTTTCTTTTCTGAGGCAGAAGCAGGAATTTGAGTCCCACTACTGTGAGCCTATTTAAAAGAGAGAGAGACTAATTCTTACGACCTAATGGGAATTTCAACCCTTTCTCCTACTTTTCAATTCTTTTAATCCTCACTAATGAAATCTTAGCTCCAAAGAGTACTGTGATACGTGAAACTTTTAGTCATAATAGATATAAAAAGATATAGAAAAGTAGGCTAATAGCCACTAAAGATGGAAATCTAGTTAAAATTAAAATATAATCATTAACAGGTGCAAGCAGGACCAAATATTAATCCCCAAGGTTGAAATGGAGAAGGGGGTCAGGGGCTCCAACATTTATTCAGCACTCCAAATACTTACTATTTCCTGTATTCTTACTATGGAGCATTCACTATGTGTCAAGGCACTACGGTAAGCATTTTTATAAGCATTATCTCATTCAACCATCACAGGACCCCCTAAAGTAAGTGCTATTGTGATTTCCATTTTATAGATGAGGGAATTATGGCTTAGATTGAATAACTTCATATGTTACACTTCATTCAATCCTTCCAACAATCTAATGAAGAAAGCATTTGCATTTTGGAGATACACCGACTCAGGGAAATCATTTGCTCAAGGTAACTCACTAGTAAATGGAGCAGCAGATATTCAACTCAGATCTCATCAGTTGCAAGTCTGCGTACAACGCAGGCAAGAAAGTGGGAACATCGAGATCTATCACCTGAGTGTGTCCACAGATAAATAACTCACAAGTGTTTTTGCCTTCAGAGGAATGAAGAAAAGGCCACTCTCAGGAGTTTAAGATTTTAGGACTTCTAGTTGTAATTTGTAAGAAAAAAAATTGCATTAGGTAGTGTATTCATTTCAATATGAGGAGCTTTGCTGACAACCTTGGGCTGCTTCCAGGCCAGGATTTTTTCATGGAGACCCCTCTTCCATATTAAATGGCTTTACATTTAATGTAAATGTAAATTTACATTTTGGCATTCACACCAACACCAGCTCAGGTCCATCATCCCATGCGGTTGTTCACCCTGTGTTCCCACATGGTGACTTCTGTCTCTTTATAGTAATTACTTATCCATGTTTCAGGGTCTTCACCTGAAGAATGGTGATGATAACAATTACACCTCCTTTACAGAGTGGGATTAACTGTGTCAATATGTGCACAGTGTTTCTACCTGGAATATAGAAAGCACCCCATAAATGCTAGCTGCTATTATTGTTGTTACTGTTATTTGTATTAGTATTATTGTTGGAATGATTGCTATATCGTTCACCATTTGCTCAAAAGAAATTGATAAAAACTGAGCTCTATTTCTAGGAAGATGGAGGCATTTAGGAATTCCAGTTAATGTGTCAGAACATTATAAGAATCTTCTGGAGGTAAAATGAGCAATACGTTTAGAGTTAGATCAAATACTGAATTCATCTTTTTCTTAATGAGGCCTGTAGAGCAGAAGGCTGCTGGGATAGTATCAAACAAGGAGATGCATGTAAATCGTTAACAATAGCTAAGCACAAAAGATCCATGGTTGTCTTGCAAATCCAATGGAGCTGAACTTCTAGCAGCCTTGCCAGAGAAGGGGACACAAAGGTAGACATACCACAGAAGTCCTGTTGTTATACCTAAGGCAAAAAAAGTTCACGAACAGAGGGTGTCTAATGAAGTTGTGTGGGATTGCTGATTAGCAACAATCAAGGAAAAATCATGAAACCAGTGGAGTTTGCTTTTATGGCGACCACCAATTCACAGCTCACTGCATGCTACATAGAGATAAAGAAGAATCTGAAAACGGGCACTTGCTTGCCTTGGGGCCTGCCGTGTTTCAGACATGCTGTGTGCTGAGGACAGAGAGCGGCTGAATGAAATGCTAGTTTCCTCTGGCTGGGTCAAAGGACTTTTCATAGACAATGGGCTGCCTCCCTAATCTGAGTGCCTTTCATTCCCACATTAGACAAATCCCACTCCCATTATAAATGGTTTCCTGAGACAGCCTGACAGAGTTTTACCTGACGACAAGGCAACTCCTGGAAAATATTTGCAGAGATCAGCTCATTCTCCCAGACCCTTTCCCTGCTCTTCCATTTATCAACATTTAAGTGAGTTTCTGGGCCCCAAATCACAAATTAATTTAATTAAGAATCTGCACCCATCTTTTTGGAGTTAAAGATATTTTTGCTTGAGTTCAAGGGTATCTTAGGGGGCAAAGCACATAGTTATCTTCTTAAACTAATGTATTTTACCAAGATAGTTGCCTCACTGCCACAGATTTCAATTTTGTGTTTGAAGCATGGGACCTACAGACGAACAAATTCCACCAAAGTTTTGCTTCTACATAATGTTTTCATATTATACTATATGTGTCTAGTAGTTGTTATCAAGTAAATATTGCAGAATCCTTAAGTTTCACAGAAGAGTCATTTTTGATAGTAGATCTTTAGGACACAACTTTATCTGGGATAAGAATATGGACTCTGAGGTATATTTGAATCTCAAACCGATACAACCTGTAAGAATTAAGAGATTCCTAACTCAAGCAATTAATAGGCCTTTCTTACCCCATGCAGTAAAGATAGTTACTAAGAGTGGAGTCAGAAGCCAAGCATAGGATAAACACTTCATTTACCAAGGCCATCGCTGAGCTATGGAGGATTACAAGCTACTGGTCAGCACCAGGAGTTAACACCCTGGGCCCTGAAGTAGTCTTGAAGAATCAGGAGAATGATTTTTGCACATCTAGGCAGAAAACAGCTCAGAGGCTTAGGGAACATGCAAGCTGGATGATTTGGTCAGGGACTGGGGTGAAGGGAGGTCAGGGGAAGGCTTCACATTAGAACCAGTTTAAGCAAGCCACAGTGAGTACATAAACAACCAGCAAGGGGGCTGGGAAATCAATGATTCAAGGAGTCCAGGGATGTGAACCCAACATAAATCCACACGTGCACTTTTCTGGAAAGGGATTCCTTAACTTTCATCACCTTCTCCATTTAGTTCATGACCTCAAGAAGGTTAAAAACCACTGACGCATGGGTACACATATACTGATGGAGGAACTGCGGCGGGGGGGGGGGGGGGGAGCGCTGGTTAAAAGCTGAGTCAAACAGTGAATCTGCAGAAGGGAAGATAAGACGGAGAATCAGATA
This sequence comes from Phoca vitulina, assembly GCF_004348235.1. Taxonomy (NCBI): domain Eukaryota; kingdom Metazoa; phylum Chordata; class Mammalia; order Carnivora; family Phocidae; genus Phoca; species Phoca vitulina. Next base: position 14,180,547 of record NW_022589713.1, on the reverse strand, counting down.
ACCATTGCAAGGCACAGGAAACAGGAGCACCTTGGTAATGGAGGAAAACTTATACCTAAGTCACGGCCCTTTTGTACACATATCCTGATGGGGTAGGGACTATATACGGCTGCTCTGGGCTAGCAGGCAATGTACGGAAGAACATAAGGGAATAATGACAGGTCAGAAAGAGTGGCAATTCCTGACATCTAAGTGTATCTGGATAGAAAGTTGAGGTTTTGAGAGTTGTATTTGCACAGTTGTAAATGACAGACTTAGGAACTATAACAGCTCACACCATGAAGCATAAGTTAACATGTGGCCTGGATCAATCCTACTCCCTTTTCATGGTTTAGCTTATGTCAATGTTATTGATTCAACACATCCAAAGTCACATGCCAAGACTCACTGTCACCACCACTACCAAGGTTTGGCTTTCTGTAGGTCAACCAGAACATGTGAGACACAGCGGGCTTGGTTCAGTGTGCCCATGGGAAGATCTTCGAAAGATCTTGTCTTTGTTTATAGGTTACGAGAACAAATGGGACAAAGGGGCTGAAGCTCCCCCAGAAATTTAGGGGAGGAATGTCGCTTGAGGGCTAAATTATGAAATAAGTAACACAATGGCAATAGAAAGCACGAGGGATGCAGGTATCCGTTTCCAAAATGGGTTAAAACAAGTGAATTTTTCCTATGTTTGTAAAGGAAGAAGCACATAGCCAGGGTGGGTCAGGAGGAGAAGAATAGAATTACTCTTCTACCCATTTAATGGGTGTGCTATTGGCTGGTGCTGAACTGTACTTCTTGGGACTAAGGTTACATTGAAATTGCAAAGTCTTTGAGAAAAAGGGCAGAATTCAATAATTATACCTACTGTCTCCTCTAGATTAAGTATATTCATTAGATTTTTATTCAAACGTATTACCACCTTCTTGGTAAATTCCAGTTTTTAAAAAATGCCTTAGGGCCATTGTTAGAAAGCATCCAAATGGAAACAGAGGTGAGCCGGTGATAGGAGAGGAGAATGCCATTTAGATGAAAATAATAAAGGACTGTGGCTGCATTCAGATTCATTAACGGTGTGTGTGTGTGTGTGTGTGTGTGCGTGTGTGTGTGTGTGTGTGAAAGAGAGACAGAAACTCCAAAAAATCTTATGCTGAGTAATAGCGAAATCCCTGTTTTTGTGTGTGAAAAGCCTGCTTTAGCACTTACTGCTAATGAAACTTCATCAGGAGGAGGTCAATGCATAATTAGAGATTATAGCACCATAAATGCTTATGGAATGTGATGGTAAAGGCCTAGGTAACATCATCACAGGAACGTACGATAATCCCTGCAGACCCGATGCCAGAACTCGGGGACTATAATGAAATGGAAGGTCTAGGAAGACCGGATGAGGGCCTCTGCCGTCTATTGCCTGGGAATTTCCTGACGACCTTGGCTCTGAGACCAAGCAGTCTGTGTAGGTGGTAGTGAGAGGAAGGAGGGCACTGGTTCTGTTACATTGTTTACACTGAAAATGCTTAGCCTTTAAAATTCTGGATTTTAAAAAAAGAACTTAAGCAGTAAGTTACCAAAATGATGAGAAAGAGAAAAAAAGAATTTCTGGCTTTCAAACCATAATGGAATAAACTAATAAGATATAAAAAGATAAGTTTGTTGGTAAATTGAGGGACCAGTCTGTGCAATGCCAGCTTAATTTTAGAGTCTTAAATACTGAATCTGGAAAGCCTGTGTGGTCTGTTTCTGCAATGTGTTCAGTGTTAAAATTCTCTTGGACTTTGTGCTTTCTACATTGCAATGTTAATAGCTGCTATTTATTGAGGGTCTCTTGCAAGCCAGAACTGTGATATGCATTTTGTATACATTATTTGTAATCCTCACAATAATCCCAAAGGAGAGAGAATATTATCTATGTATTACAAGGAGAAATTGAGGAAATTGAGGAAGGTTAAGCTACATGGCCAAAGTCATGTGGTGAGTAAGTGGTAGGACGGGCATTACAATCTGGTTCCAAACCTCCTATGTTGCCCTCTCCCTTGCTGCTACCCAGTAAACTGTATGTTGGCAAGTTCGTACATCAACAAAAGTTTAGTTATATGTGGTGGCCCCAGTGGGTAAGTGCTTTCCTTAGGTAGTCTCTACTGGTGAGGTCTTTAAACTGTCTAGTTTAACTTGTATCTACATATTTCTTTAGTTCCTTCTTTGTGTATTTATTTAATAGTAAACCAGCAAAAATAAATAAATAAATAACAATAAAAAGTGGCCCCAAGAGCTACTGAAACTGAACTGGAGCAGGGTTGCTTTCCTCCAGACTTTCCCCTAGGCTTAACAAAATGTCTCTGTTTGAAAGGTAGAATGTTTTGCTTATTATCTGGCAAGAAGTTGAATATCTGTTCTTGGCTGCTACTAAATTTTACGAATAATTAAAACATTATTTTTCTATCAAAATGGAATGTATTACCAAAAGGAGACTCCTCTGGGGGCAAAATGATGGAAACCTATACCACCAAAGTGAACCTGGGGACATCTAGACTGACTGTCCCCAAGAAATGGGAGCCTTGATAAGTTCTCTTTGAGCTGACTTGTGCTTCGAAATACACAAGGGTTCGGGGCACTGGTTCCTTGTGAACCTAGGCACACCAACAAAGGCTTTGAGTAGAGCTGGTGGACCTGATGCTTCTTGCAAATCCAAGATTCCCCCAACAGAACCATATTCCCTCGGCTTCAGGGGTGGTTCAGCATTGGAAACATTTATTAAATGAGAAATTAATTGTACTAAGATGCATCTTATGCCAGATGGTGATCTCTTCTCTACCAACAACTCTTATCAAACATCTGCCTAAGGCTACCATATCCAGGCAGATGTACTGACTTCTTTACGAAGAGACTGATTATCTCCCTTCTTCATTGCTGCATTCCTTTCAACGTTTCCCTTCCTGCACCAGAATTTAAATCAGCACGTCCTTCACTCTTGCCTAGTTTAGGGAAAATAAAGTTTTTAGAATTACATTCCTCTTGAGTCTCTCAACTAAGATGTGATGCAATATCAAGAATAAATTGATTAGGGCGGTGTGGATAAAGTGTAGAAATGAGAGAGAGACAGAGAGAGAGAGAGAAGGAGAGGTCTTATGAGCATTGAACTGAAACTCATATTGACTGAAAAACTAACCCTGATTGCCAGGGCAAGTGAAATGTGGGATAAATGTGGGTAAGCAAAGAGCAATGAAGACTTCCCTGGAAAGAGTCCATCAAGTGGTATTCTAATCCCAAATTCTGGCTTATTTGTGTGGAACAGTTTCTTGGTTGGCTGAAATGGGAAACAAACTTGGCAGCAGAAAGGAGAGAGACGGGATATACTGCTTACTGCACGATAGATTCTAACATGCTATCTTGTCCTTTAGGAAAAATAAGATGATCCCTTGTGGCTGAACTTAAAGGGGGAAGGTCTTTTTGTTTTCTCAGTCATTTTCTGGAATAGGATGAGATGGAGCCTTTTGCAATATGTTTACTATAGCCCAGGGCAAACACTTTCTCCATGGGTTTCTCTTCTTCTTCTGAGTGATGGGAGGAAAACAATCCACTGCACGACATAGTTCAGCACAGTTTGGATGAAATATCATTTTGGTGGTAAAATGTACACTCTAAAGTTTTTGGGCCCACAACTGAAAACATATGGAATAACTTTTATTTGAGGGATTTGAACCTTGTGAGAGAGAATTACCCTATATTGACATCACTTTTTTTTCTTCATAGTTAGACACTTCCTGTTGAATTCTCTGGCTGCGTCCATCAAGGACACGGTCTATGAGATCATTAAAATGATGTGATATCATTCTTAGGGAATATGAAAAACTCATTCAACACTCAATGTACAGACATTCCCCCAACAATGTATAAGTCTTGAACACATGTCATGGCAAAAATCTTTCTTCGCTAGCCATCCTCTTCACTCCCTTTCTTAAAGCTCAGCAAAAAGAAAGTGCCAGAACCTTTATTTAGCATGAGCCCGTGAAAGACGTTACTTATCTCAGAACTGAGTTAAAAGTAAACGGAAGCTTACTCTTAAAGTATTTCACACTTACTGAGATGGAAACAAATTGGTTTCTATAGTCTCAGATTTAGAGGTTCCTCAAAGCTCAAAGAAAGGTGTGGTGATGAAAGAAGCAGAAAAACCGGCTTCAATTAATTCTAATCAAAGCTGTTACTGCTATGAAGCGATTTCGGAGTGGCATTTTAGGGGGCTTGAAAACAATGAGCACGGCCCTCCCAGGTTCCCGGTACTGAGAGCTAGTAACGAACAGTTGGATTTTAACGCAGGGGCCACAGATCAAAGGCTCCACTTCTGCCCACCAATTCTCTGAGCTCTCCGGTTCCCTAGTAAATTTCTTTTGAACACATTCTGATACCTTTTTATTTTTTAAAAATGGAAATGTTAGTGGGAAAAATCCACTTCATTGTAAGGGACGCATTATTCTGAGAGCATAGCTTTCCTCACAAATATCAGCGTCACTTTGACTGCTCTGTAATAAGTGGCTGCAGCTGTTGCCATGGCGATTTTCATTTTTACAAAACTGTATCCACACAAAGACAGGCAACGCAGCTGTCTCCATGAGGCATCATAAAACAAGCCCGGATGTAATGATGCTCCTGCCTTTTGCCAGAATGAAGGAGACATGCCTGTAAACCCACACAGAACCAAAGATGGGGCTGTGGCTATGCTCTGATAGGTCTTCTCTGAAGGTCACTTAGAGCTGATGAGAGTTCAACTTCTATCCATTTTTCTCAGGCAGATACTTAGCTCCAGGTCATTACTGGTTAGGCTGTTTACATAACTTACTCTGATAGCTGCCTTTGAAAAAGACACCCTCATCCCCTAAATCTCCACATGCTGCCCCCAAGACATTCCAGAAGCAAGTTCTATGGACAGTACTAGCCCAGTACTTGTTTATCTGAAGTTCTGTGCCCTCCTACCTACACGTTACTAAAAGGCTGCCAGAAAGTCACCACGGCATTTTAAAAATCATTCTCCACTTTCCAGTTAGGAAGAGCGCGCTCCCTGCTGTTGTCCTTGTCCTTCAATAGGGAAGGAGTTTGGTTTTCTCTGCGTGGGGTCCAGTAGGCACCAATGGTACAAAGACAGAAAGATACCTGTGGAGCTGCCAGTTCTTGAACAATGGCATTCTCTTAGGGGGGCAGGAAGCTTTTGTTTGCTGTTTTGTTCTTTTGTTTTCAGGGTCTTGATTTGCTTGGCAAACCTGATGCTGAAAATTATGTGAGGAGAACACATAGCTTCAAAATGGCGATGGCCTCAATCCCTCATTCTGAACAAGGTTCAAACTAGCTGCCCCCTCATTGACCTGGAGTGGTAGTTCTTGCGGTCACACAGGTGCAGCGAGAAAGCCCAGCATGTGCCTCGTGGGGAAAGGGTTTGAAAAGAAATTATTTTCCCTGTCATTTCTCCACCCCCAGCTCATATTACTATTTAATTCTTAAAAAAACATAATTATGTTTCTGGATTTCTCTGTAGTTTATCAAACAGTCAGTTACAGCTATTTTGTTGTTATTAAGAGCATTGAAGTATGAACAGTATAAATCGCCAAATGCCCAAGAATCTAATAATAAAAGGACTTTACTTGGAAGGCATAAGTGGTTCTTTTATTCTGGGAGGAGGGCCTTTGTTTGCAAAGAAATACGGCTATTCTTAACATCTGAGTAATCAGCCATCTTTGTGGTGGTTGTTGTTATTAAACGTAAGGCTGAGATGCGACCTACAAATAATCCTCAGGAAGCTGTGGGGCTGTATGAGCTGAACGACTGCCTGAGTCTGATCCTGACTTGCCACTGACACTCTCTGTGACCCAGCAAAATACCACATCTCCCCTTTGTGCTATGGCAAAGCAAATGGCACTCCAGGAGAAACAAAGAATCCAAATTCCTTCACAGCGCCTTCAGTGTTAAAATGTCATACAGAATAAAACATATAATCAAATGGAAATAAGTAAAAGAAACAAACACCTTATGGATCCCTTGAGACCCGTAAGAAATCAAAGTGTACCAAAATATTTCATCTGTCTTCTCATCATCTCTCAAAGTAAGAAATCAATCCACGGCTCTTCCAATTTTTTTTTTTTTTTTTAACTCAGAAACCAAAGGAAATATGGAGAATGAAGTCACTTGTCTGAGGTCACGCAGTTAATCCATAACTGTTCCAACTATTGTTTTCTGGTTTCTTACCTAGCAGCCCGATGCTGCTTCCCGTTATTCCATTGCCCTGAAAGGCAGCAAAAACTGAGAGAAGTTCCCTCTGGATGGACTATAAGCATGTGAAAAGTAAACAATAGAACTCATTAATTTATCAGATTTAAATATTAACATTGCTAGGTCAATCCTTAAAGCTAATAACTCTACTATTTTTAAATATTAATGATGTACAGAGATTGGTGACATTCTTATTCCTCCAGCGGGTTTGAGATCACTCTCCTAAAACTCAATGCACAGGAAATCAGAAAAACTGATCAGTATGAAAACACCCATGTTGGTCAGCAACCACGGCTAAGGCACGAGTTGGGAAATTGCTTCACCGTCATAGAGAGGAGCTAAGATAATGAAATATAGGAGATACAGACTGTTAAATAGACCATAAGGCTGAAATATTTTCTCCACAAATGCTTTCTACTATTTTAAATCCTCTTTTTCACTGTGCCTGAGGCTGAGAGAAGAGACCCACGGGGCTGCCTCCCTCCTTCTTGGCAGGGCTTGCTAAAGATCAGAACACAATGCGGGGAGGAAGCTCTGTGTAATTTATTTTAACTGATCATAAGAAAGTGGTGAATGGGAATGTAAGCGGAAATGCTGCAAGTGTGTTTAAGCACATATTTCATTTCCCTTAGACGCAGGAAGCTGAGGGGGAAACAGTCTCAATAATGACAGGAGGGGAGCTCTTTTTCAAAAATATCTTCTCTTTGATGAAATTACAATATGATTATTTCTATTGGGATTCATGTTTATTCATTCAATGAATATTTACTGGGTACCTACTAAGTACCTGGCACTGCTGTGGATCCTGGGGATGTACAGGTGAATCGGGGAGGTGGGGAAGCAAAGAGACAGACAACAAATATGTGTAAACCAAGGACCGGTCCTTTGAGATGGGGAATGAACTGTGATCTTCCCCACACAAAGATTCAAAATAATTTAGGTTTAAAAATTATAAAGTAACTTCATAGACAATATCTGAGTTTTATCACATTCCAATGAAATACATTTTGTGGTGAGCTCTATTTTGTAGATTTGGGGATTGAAATGCAGCAAAGTTAAGTGATTTGGCCAAATCCATTTCAACAGTAAATGGGGGAGCCAGGATTTAAATTCAGGACACCGTTCTGCAAAATCCCTACTCTTCACTGTATCATACCACCTGCACAGATTGTTTTTAAGATGTGTGTACCTATGTAGAGTTTCCAAATCCAGAATCAAACAGTTCTCCAAATTCGTGCATTTATTTAACCCTCTCGCCCCTACTGCTACTTTACGTACTACAGAGGTCAGATTTAACCACCACGTTTGAATTTCACCGTGGAGAGAGAGGAGGGTTGGTGGTAGACCCTCTGGGTTTGAGAGTGAGTTCTGCCACCCTTGGAGGCAGCAGTCTATTGGGCCAATCCCTTGACCCCCTCAGTGTGGTAACTTCCAAGGCTGCTGTAAGGATTCCGTGGGACAACCGGCAATGCACAGCGTCCACGGCAGGACGGCTGCGTATGCGACCCCGAGGAGTTACTACCCTGCTTCTGTTGCCTCATCTGTAAAGAAGGAACAAGCTTACTCTTTTTCTCTCTTACAGTTGTCATAAGGACAGATGTAGGAAGACATTGTGAATAGTGAAGTAAAATTATCACTAAAGGAATCCCTTAAAACAGATGCTTGATGGAAGATACATAGCTAGACTCAGCTTCTCGTTATTTCATTCACGAAGAGAACCCAAGTGTTCTGCTGAAATTTTGGATGAAGGCCATGGTGTCAGCAGACCTCTAGCTAACAGATCAGGTGGTCTAATTCCTAGGTTCTCATGACCAGAGGCCTATGAACCATACCATTAGGGGACTATTTATTGAGCCCATTATCTAGCTCTTATGTAGAATCACCCAGAAGGAAGGCCCAGTTTTACATATTTTGATAAATGCCTATATCAGATGGAATGTGTCCATGTGTTTGCACAAGAATACTGCTCCCCCCTTTCAGACTCTTCCGGAGGAAACACCTTTGCTGGGCCCAAGACCCTCTCACTATTTCCTTCCCTGTTTCCATGTTTTCCGCCCTCCCTGTGTCAGCTCCCCCTCACTACCCCAAGCCCCATCCCTCCTCCAGTGCCCTGTGCCTGTGGAAGCCTCACCATCCCTCCCTGCCCTCACTCCACCCTGACTAAGACTGGAGCCCTTGCTGTTTTGTATTTTCAGTCTGTGTGCTACATACAGTCTTCCTTGTCCTCTTCCCTACTTGCTTTAAATTCTTAGGCAAAGCCTTTCTTCAATTTTTAAAAACTTATTGCTCCTACAGGTTTTATTTGTCATTAACACGATCATATAAAAAATTAACTTTGTTGTTGTACTACTTAATGTTTCAAAGCCGCCAAGAGTCAGGGGCGAGCTGGACCATTTTCCTTTGACAAATCTCTGGCTCGCTCACTATGGGACCAGCAGCACGTAGCCAGCCCCTCAGCCACGGGCCTCCTTCCTGTGCATGCTCTTGACCCATGCTGGATGCTCTGGCTCAGATCCAAGGACTCTAGGTCAACACGTCTCACGACCTCAACAGTGAGATCTTAGCTAAGGTCCGCTCTCTCAGAAGTTCTGCCCAAATGAGGAAAGGCAGCTGTATTGGGTCAGTTGCTCCAAACACTGGAGCTGCCTATAAAGGGGCTTAGTTAAATTTTAGCAATTCTTTTACCCTCTAGAAATTCTTTTTTTTTTTTTTTTTTAAAGATTTTATTTATTTATTTGACAGAGAGAGAGACAGCGAGAGAGGGAACACAAGCAGGGGGAGTGGGAGAGGGAGAAGCAGGCTTCCCGCGGAGCAGGGAGCCCGATGCGGGGCTCGATCCCAGGACCCTGGGATCATGACCTGAGCCAAAGGCAGACGCTTAACGACTGAGCCACCCAGGCGCCCCTACCCTCTAGAAATTCTTAATACTTACATATATTACTTTAACTTAACAGTAGTTTTTTTTTTTGCTTCTTTTAATTAATATTTCATTCATTTTTAATGTTTTAATATTTCCTTTTAAAAAGCTACAGGAAATACAGGCACAAGTGCGGTAATTCTGCATGTAGTCTAAAATGAGAGAGCCTGGTTGACTATGATATCTGATGCTTAGCTCTGTAATACTGGGTCAATTACTTAATCCAACTGTACAATACAGATGATAATAGTACCTGACTTTCTCCAAAGGAGCCCCTCTAACATTATAAGACTATTTCTTTCTTTCAGTTTCAGCTTCATCCCTGGGGACCCTTTAAGATGCAGTCCTACCCAAAGCCAGGCATCGGAAATGGCCTTTCCCAGACTTGTGCCTGAGAAGGCCTATGACCACATGTGAGCTTAAAGGATTTAAAGGCAGGAGTTTCTCTTCCATATTCTATGTGCAGAAATCTATGTGCGGTTCTTTTAAGCCCTTGAGCATATTCAGATTTCTTTTGAGGAAACTGTTGACTTTATCACTGCACAGATGGGAAAGAAATACACACATTAGGCCTGCACATTTTCACACTGTACCAAATACATTTGTCTTCTGGGATTGGAAATATATACACATCTCTCATTAATCAACAACATAAATATTGACTTCCAGCCATAGACATCAACTCTGAATGGTCTTCACACAATACTTAAAAGTGCTCATGTCCGAGATTTAAGAAAGACCATCTAAGGTATATGAGTACCAAACATTTACTGTGGTAACCATCCTTTGAGATGGCCCCCAGTGATCCTCATTTCCTCATCTGCACCTGTGTGTAGTCCCTCTCACACTGTACCAGGGTTGGTCTATGTGATCAACAGAATATAGCCAAAGTGATGTATGTCACTTCAGGAGCAGATTTAAAAAGTCACCATGGCTTCCATTTTGGTTGCTCTCTCATTCTCTCACATGTGCTATATCACGATTTTTCTCTTGGATTGCTCTCTCTGGGGTATGCCAAGTTATGCCCAACCCTACAGAGCAGTCTGTGTGGCTGGGAAGTAAAGCATTCTGCCAATGGCCATGTGAGTAAGCTTGGAAGTGTAACTTTCATTCCCAGTTGAGTTTTCAGAGACTGCAGTGATGGCCAATAGATTGACTACAACCTCATGAGAGACCCTGTGAGACAACCCAGCCTAAACGGTCCCTCAGAAACTGTGAGATAAACGTTTGCCATATGAAGCAGCAAAGTTTTGAGGTAATTTGTTACACAGCAATATATAACTAATAGTTACTTAGGCTCCAATTTTGTTTTGCATCGTATCATCAGTTCTTTAAAGAACTATTATAGAACTATTATAGTAGTGGTTTTATTCATTTAGGGATTGTTGCTTTACTTTTAGCTTTTATTGAGAGTGGATTTTAGAAGGTCAATTTGAAAAACACTTCTGTGTCTTTCATAAGACTAATCAAGGCCATTGCCTACTATGCCACTCTATGCCCTATTTTTCATAGAGTAATAACAAAACAACACTGGCAAATGATCTGTGTGCTTTATTTAACTGACTTAGAGAACTATGTAAAACTTACGTACTTCCGTTTTCACTTTGTTGGCAGGAAGCTCTGAACAAAATTTAGTGCTAATTAAGAACCCAGTTGGTGCCAGATACCCATGTTCTTGTTTCTTTTAAGAGATGTCTTATCATTTTTTACACTTACTTATGCTTTTTGAAAATAAATATTCCTCAGTCCTATAAACCAACTCAAGTCCTTTGTTGAAGTAATTACGCTGAATTCAAAATATGAGGTTGTTGAGTGTGTGTTAGGTGCTGAGCAGAGTGCTAGGCTCTAGAAATGCAAAGATGAGTAAGACAAGAAGTGGGGCTTCCTCTTAAGGAGGTCAAAAACATAAAAACGTTAAAACTTAGTGATGAACAGCTATGTGGAGAACCAACCATAAAACTAGGTGACAGCCATCATGCTCTTCATGGAGTCAATAAAGTAGGTTGAGAGCGTCAATGAGAGAAAATGACTTCTGACATGAGACAGCAACCAGAACTGGTCTTGATGAAGAAGAGGCTGGCATTAGGTCTCAGGGACAATAAGAGTGGTCTAGGACATGGTGAGAAGTTTAGTGTGGCTAAAGCAAGGGGTGGAATGGAGGTAGCAGTGCGTGGGGTACAAATCAAAAACAATTAACGTGCTTCTGAGTATCTGGGGACACAATTTACATGGAAGAGATTGCGAGACAATAAAGGCTATTTTTTCCCCATTAGTACTGACCAAATTAATAAATAACTACCCTACCAAGGAATAATAAAGCTATTTAATAAGTTTACAGCACTCCCACTCAGCTGTGATACTGCTGAATTCTTGCAAAACTAAAAAGAAGAAATAAATTAGAATTGGAAGCATGTCCAATTCTTATTAATTACCCACAGATTCTGTCAAGTTTCCAACAAGAGGCCCACTGGTTGAAATAAGAATTAGAGGGAGTTCTGGAGCCTCTGCTTCCAAAGGAACCACCAAACCTCACAAAGATACAAATGCACCAATACAAAGCAAAAATGAAAGCCTCTCTTCTGCCTGCCTAAACCATTATGTTCATATTACTACAATTAATGTATATATTTTCTTTACAGGACCTTGGATTACTCCCCCAAATAAATACACTTCCATTGGAGCGTATCAAAAGAGCAGGATCAGCGTTCCGACCTTAATGAGTTAAAGAAGTGTCTATATGCGGGGCGCCTGGGTGGCTTGGTTGTTAAGCGTCTGCCTTCGGCTCAGGTCATGGTCCCAGGACCCTGGGATCGAGCCCCGCATCAGGCTCCCTGCTTGGTGGGAAGCCTGCTTCTCCCTCTCCCACTCCCCCTGCTTGTGTTCCCTCTCTCGTTGTGTCTCTGTCAAAAAAATAAATAAAATCTTAAAAAAAAAAATGTCTATATGCTACAGCATTCAACAGCTAACCAGCTTAATTAGCTCTTACACATTATTGGGATCTGAATGGTGGTTTATCTGATGGCAATCCACAAACTTTTTTTACTTCTTTAGACCAGAAATTGCAAACTCAGGTGCTTGCCAGGCTGTGCCTACAATGTCAAGGAACAAGCTCTCTGTGGAAACACGGGAAAGTAGTGAGAACTCTAACACCGGAACCAGCGGCTTTTAGTACTAGCACAGGGATGCAGGAGGAACTGTGTTTTCCTGGTTCTTTCTGTTTGCTTGTAAAAGACACTAAGCATCTTAACTATTATGTGAAATCAGCCAATTTTTAAATGTTGGAAACTAATATAAAATATTTAAACAATGCATGGACAAAACAAAATATGTCTATAGATGGAATCTGGCTGATGGACTACATGTTTATAACTGCAGCTATAGACAATCATATTAGCAGATATTATCTTTGGCACATATTAAAGGAATTTTACAGAAACCACTTTTAAGACCTCTATTTGTTTTCAATGACCTCATGACATCATTAAGCGCTGACAGGAGTACAGAGCAGTGTTAAGCAAGTTCAGTGTCTTCAGAAAGTCATTAATAGGTTGTTCCAGCAACCAGTAGAACTAAACTAATGCAGAATTCCCTCCTGTATTAGTGTATATAAATTTATATGTAAGTTATAACAACTTTTAAACACACAACTGAACTCAAAATAAAGGAACGGGAATACCCAGGAGTAAGAAACAAAGAGAAAACTCAAGCTCCATTTGATGTTATTAAAAAAAAAAAAGCTTCACAAAAGATGAGCTTGTATGTTTTCTTTAACTGAACTGAAGAACAATATAAACCAACATCCCTCTCTTTTCATTATAACCTTGTTTCACAAAAAATTATATATATATACGTAATATAAAATAATAACCACAATGAAGGGAAGACAGAAAATTAAAAAAAAATTTAAAAGGAAGAACTAGTACCATAAGAAATAAAAACAACTGCACAATCTAAAAGACACCAAAAAACAGCTACATTTAAAATGATTAATAATACCTTAAAAATAAATATAAAACATAATGAAGTAATATAGCCAATTTGAAAAAGAAACAGACCAAAATTTAGACAGTAAACTATAGGCAAGAAAACTAAAAACTCAATTGGCACAGCTCAAAAGAGAATCAGAGACCTGAGGAAATCATCCAGAACACAGGCAGATAAAGAGAGAGAAAAAATATAAAAGCATGCTAAGAGTCACGCATAATAAATTGAAAAGGTGCAACATAGTAATTTACTACTAAATTACTACTACTGAGATAATTTACTAATCATATATCTTTAGTAAAAGAATCACTAAAGGAATAGCTTCAGAAAGAAGAAAATTGGATGCAGAGGGAAGAATAGGTACATGCAATGTTTAGCAAAGAAAGTATTAAACATATAAACCAAATCAAGCACTGATTGTAAACATAATCAATTATTGAATGGTTAAAAATGAGGTGGAACTAAAATACTAGATGATCAATGACACGAATGATGGAAGGAGTGAAAAGAGTTAAAGCACTTTAATTTCTCAGAATTAGCCAGGATGATACCAGAGACATTTATTTATTTTAGACTTTGTTGATTATGTATGTTATGTGAATTATGCATTTAAATTTAAGGGTATTGACTAAAATAATAAAAGGGACTAAAATGAATCACTTCATACTGGCAGAACAACAACATCAACCAAGGGGTATCAAGAACTCAATAGTCTAAATGAAAGCAGAAAAGGCAAAAACAAAAAGCATTTATACTGAAAGCACAAAATAAGGTATATGTGTGTGATCAGAGATGAGAATGGGTTACCTATCATCCTATTCTACTGTGTGTGTGTATATATATATGTACATATATATATATATTTAAAGATTTATTTACTTGTTTGAGACAGAGAGAGAGAGGGAGAGAGAACGAGCAGGGGGAAGGGCAGAGGGAGAGGGAGAATCTCAAGCAGACTCTCCACTGAGCAAGAAGCCAGATGCAGGGCTTGATCTCACAACCCTGAGATCCAGACCTGAGCTAAAACCAAGGATCAGACGCTCAACCAACTGAGCCACCCAGGCACCCCTTTATAGATATATATTTATATAGAATATACAATACACTATATATAATATATTGTGTAATACATATATTGTGTATTAAACTATTATGTAATATATATTATATGTACAAAAGCACAAAGAGATATATACAAGGATATTCACATGGCATTTTTGTAACAGTGAAAATATGGCAACAATTTAAAGGTCCATCAACAGGAAAATGCACAAATAAACAAATATAAATATATTCATATATAATATATAAATAGAATATTACACAGCAATTAACGTGAATGGATTATATCTAGAATTACCAATATGGCTAAGTTGCTAAAAACATAATGGCAAATGAAAAAAGGAAGTTGTAAAAGAATAAGATAGAAGACATCATGCATGATAACATCATGATTTTCTCTACTAAGGAAGCAGAAAAGCTAAAATATTCAATATCTTGTCCTCTGTTGCAGCAAATGGTGCATCAGTTCCAGCAAATGAGATGTACTAAAATCTTTGGGTATCTTTCCCTTCCCAAATAAAAAGGCAAAACAAGGAAAAGTTTTTTGGCCATTGACTTCCCTCTTTTTCCTTCCTGGAATGTGAACTCCTGAGGTTTGGTAGCCAACTTGTAGCCAGTAGGTAGAAAGCCACACACCAGGATAGTGCAACAGGATGATAGATAATGTCACTATCATCTCTGATGACACGACTAAGCCACTCGATCACCACTGAACCGCCTTTCCCTAGATTTCTTGTTATGTGAGACAAATAACACTCAATTATTTAATACTTGGTAGAGGATTTTTTTGTTACTTACAGATGAATGCAATCTAATTAAAACAAGAAGGTACAACATAATACCATTTATGTAAATTGTTTAAAACACAGATACGTGTTATGTATTGTTTATAGGTACACACAGACATAGGGCATATAAAAAATCATCAGGAAGAACACACACTGACTTTAGGGTAGTGGTTACCCTCAGAGAGAAAGGAGTTAGGCAAAGGAAGTGAATAGGGAGAGGACTACAACAGTAACTGTATTTTTATTCCTGTAAAAATAGTTCTGGAATAATATCAATCTTTTAAAAAGATCTGGGTAATGGGTACATTTTATTTGCCATCTACTTGTATATAGTTGAATCATTTAAAAAGTTTTCTCTAGAAGAAAAGAAATGTGAAATTATGTAAATTCTCTAGTTATCTAAATAGATCATGGTTGTTGCGTTCTTTGTGGGTGGTTTGATCTATTTCCCCACTCCAGTGAGTTAAAGCAGGGGTGAAGATCAGTCTATTCTTGGTCAGACTCTTCTACACACAGATCTGTTGCAACTGTAGCAAATGATCTAGGAGAACAGATACCTGGGAAAGTCTTAGGTTGCAACAAGGTAAGTAAATAAAAACTCTGGAGAGAGTGATCTAAGAACTTTAGACATCTGGCTCTAAAGAAAGCAAGCAAGGAAACATGATGATTGGCAGTTGGAGTTGTCAAGGGCAAAGATATGGTATGATGACAAGCCTGAAGAAATAAATCCCAGCTCACGGGCCAATTTGCTATAGGGTAGGCCAGCCTAGGATCAATAGTTTTTCAATTACATTTAAAAACTATTTCACAATCTAGTATTTGGATGGGAAGCTACCAATGTTGTAGTTGTTAATTTTTAACAAAAGTTTAGCTATACAAGATATGTATTCTCATGGGGGAAAAATGAAAAAAAAAATTGAAGCGCACAGAGGTTATAAAGTAAAAAGTGAAAGACTTTTTCCCTCTGTTCCCAGTCCCCAACCCCCTGTCCCAGGGGTACTATTAATATTTCTTATGCTTCTAGACCTTTTATGCATAGATTAGCAAATAGATATGTTCTCTTTTTCAGAACAAATATGACATAATACCATACATATTATTCAGCAAATTGCTTCTTAAGTCATGCGTTGGGTATCTCCCAAATCAGCTCACACAGAATTATATCGTTCTTTTGAACAGTTGCAAATGTTGTATGAAGTTATGTGTATTAAACAAGTTTCATCTTGATGAACATTTATGTTGTTTTTAATTTTTTGCTTTCATAAACAAGGATGCAATGAATATCCTGTTATAATTCATCTTTTCCCTACAAGATATGAAAATCCACTTTTATCATACTCAAAATACCACATGTGTTTGGGTTTTCTTTGACTCAATCTCCCATGAAGCTCCCAGGCTTTTCCTTCACAAGCACCAAACTTTGATGGCTAGAGCTTCAAAGTACATTTTAGTATCTGGTAGAGGTCGTTCCTCAGCATTAATGAGGACTTTCACAATTTTACCTGTTACTCTTGAATGTTTATGCTTCTAGGTAAACTTTAACATTGTTTTGTTAAATTTAGAATATCCAATCTCTGGGCAGCCTGCCATTATCACATACCCCACCTCATGAGGATTTTCTTTCTTCAGAGACTGAACGAGGAATGGTTCTGGACTGGGGACAACAGGCACAGAGGATGAAGAGTGACATGCAGAACTGAACAGAGGTGGGTTAAGCAAAAGTCCATGTAATGAACTGTGAGAACCCCAGACCCTTTTCCATACAGGTCTCCCAAAATGTTGGTAATTGGCTTATGCCTCCTATTTGGAAAAACTGGTTCACAGATACTTAAATTTGGAGGTGCCACCAAATAAACAGCAGTTTCCCCAATTACCCTTCAATGAGGTTCACCAGTTGACAAGCTCAGAACTTGTCCCTAATCCATTTCCAGTGCCTTCTTAGGCCTCCCCACTTCCCTTTCTCTTAAATATGGATATTCAGATAAGCCTCTCTGAAGTGGTGAGGAAAACAGGGAACAGAATGAAAAGACAGAAAAAAAAAAAAGAATTTGCAGAAAACAGACACAATTTAATGCACTAAAAAAAAAAATCCTGAAATCTATTATCAATATTCTGAGGCAAGAGAAGATATTGTATTCATGGAATAAGAATAGAAGTCTAGAAAAAGAAACAACCTAAAAATAAGAAAGGGCTTTTAGAAATAAAAAATAACAAGAGTTGAAATGAAAAAAAATTTTTTTTTTTAAGATTTTATGTATTTATTTGACAGAGACACAGCAAGAGAGGGATCACAAGCAGGGGGAGAGGGAGAGGGAGAAGCAGGCTTCCCGCCGAGCAGGGAGCCCGATGCGGGGCTCGATCCCAGGACCCTGGGACCATGACCTGAGCCGAAGGCAGACGCTTAACAACTGAGCCACCCAGGCACCCCTGAAATGAAAATTTCAAAATTAGAACATAAAGTTGAGTAAATTTCCCAGAAAATGCTTATATTAATAGATAGATACATAGATATTTAGATCAGTATAGGTGAAGAATTGAAAGATGAGAAAATGAGATGACCAGACAAATCATCAGACAAATGGCATGAAAAAATTTCCCAGGATATCAATTTATAAATTGTGGGGCTCACCAAATATGAAGCACAGTGAATGGGAAAGAACATTATACCAAGCACATTATTGTGGCATTTCGAAACAAAAGGAATAAAGAGGAAAATTTAAATAATTCCTTGAGATATAAAAAATAAATCACAAAGGTATGAAAATCATACAGCACTGGATTTTTGAAAGCAGCACTGAAAGCTGGAAGACAAGGGAACATGTCTTAAAATCTTTGAAGTAACCCAGTTTCTAACCTAAAATTCTATAGCCAGCCAAAGTATCATTCCAAACATGAGAGGAGAATGAAGCTGTGTTCACCATGCAGTATCTCAAAATAATTGATCTTTATGTTCCCTTTGCAGAAACCTATATTCACGAAACCTATATTCAGGCAGAAACATATATTCATGAAATAGGGACTGGATGTGAAACTATGAAAACAGACAAGTTGCTGAAGGGCATAATATCCAAGAGAGAAACAAAGGTGAAGATAGATTCTTAAGGCTCATTATTGTGATCAGGAGTAAGAGAGGTAGTAAGACAAAATAGCAGGGGGTCTAGGGAAAGACAGAAAGCTAGGTTAGTGCAGGGTAGGGAATGGATGGAAATGTGGAGAGTCCTCAAAGGTAGGCCGTTGAACAGTTTTTTTTTTTTTTTTTTTTAAGATTTTATTTATTTATTTGACAGAGAGAGAGAGAGTGAACACAAGCAGGGGGAGTGGCAGGCAGAGGGTGAAGCAGACTCCCCGCTGAGCATGGAGCCCAATGCGGGGCTCAATCCCAGGACCCTGGGATAATGACCCGAGCCGAAGGCAGTTGCCCAACCAACTGAGCCACCCAGGCGCCCTGTTGAACAGTTTTTGATGTTTCAGAGAAGAAAGGCTGAGTTCCTGGAAAGGGCAGTTTGAACAGAATAAAAGAAATGGTAAAAAAAAGAAATGGAGAAGCAGGTTTGATTGAGTCCATGGGAAGAAAGCCAGTTTATAGGGGTTAAGGAGGGATATAAGAAAGCAGAGTAATACAACTCATTTGCTAGTTTTGGTGATGGGAGAAAAATTTATTAAAAGTAAAAGTAAATAGTAGAGGCAAGCCAAAGTACTGCTTAAGAAGGGGGAAATAGGAGACATCTGAAAAGAAAGGAGATGTTACAAAAGAAAAGATACAACATAATAGAGGAAGAGATGAATTTAGAAATAAAATCTTAAAATGGGCACAAAGGGATGAGGATCTAAGTGAAGGGACTCACTCTGACAAGAAAGAAGTATAATTTATCTGAAATTAGTGAAAAGACTAAGAAGATAAAGGTAGGAACAATTGTATGTTATGTTAAGGTCTGATTGATTGTGTAAAAGTTAATTTATAAGCAATGATTTGGGTATTCCTATAAATTGATGTTTGTAGGAGAAACTTAGAAGGTTGGTAGAAGAACAGCAGGTTGAAGGAGCAAGAAATAGATCTGAAATATGTTAAATGGGTGGAACACCTGGGGCTCAGAAAGTGGTCTTTTCTCACAAGAGCCACACACTTGCAGCAGAATCTTTAATGGGACCCAATAAGGGAACTTGGTGGTAGAAAACAATTAGTTTACAAGAAATTTATTGAATAGGATTATTTAGTCAGAAGAATAAATTGCTGAAAATAATTATCAACAACACATTTTTTTTTCACGAATAGGTAACTTGGGTGTTCATTGAGTCTGATTTATAATGTTTACCTTTTAGATATTTTTGTCAATTTCCAGAATAATTTTCTGTCCTTTCCTTTCTCTTAAGTTTTTAATTTCTATTTTTACTAATTATTATTGTACCTCTTTGCAATAGTGAAAATTTGCCAACACACAGTAAAATAAAACTAATATCCAACAATAGACGATTGGTTAAATATTCTCAAACACTTTGTATGGTATGATACAATTTCTAAATAAGGTATAGGCATAGTTGTTTTATTGTGTTTCACTTTATCATACTTTGTAGATATTGTATTTTTTTACAATAAAGTGAAGGTTTGTGGCCACCCTATGTCCAACAAGTCTATTGGCACCATTTTTCCAACAGTATTTGTTTACTCTGTGTCTCCATGTCACCTTTTGGTAATTCTTCCAATATTTCCAACTTTTTCATTAATATTATATTTGTTATGGTGATCTATGATCAGTGATCTTTGATGTTACTATTGTAACTGTTTGGGGGCATCACTAACTGTGCCCATGTAAGATGGTGGACTTAATCCATAAATGTTGTGTGTGTTCTGACTGCTCCACCAACTGGCCTTCCCCCTGCCTCTCACCCTATCCTTGGGCCTCCCTATTCCCTGAGACACAACAATATTAGAATTAGGGCAATTAATAGTCCTACAATGGCCTCTAACTGTTCATGTGAAGGGAAGAGTTGCACGTCTCTCACGTGTCAACGCTAGAAATGACTAATCTTAGTGAGGAAGGCATGTTGAAAGCTGAGATACTCTGAAAGCTAGGCCTCTTGTGCCAAACAGTTAGCTGAGCTGTGAATGTGAAGGGACAGATCTTGAAGGAAATTAAAAGTGCTACTCCTGTGAACCCATGAAGGATAAGAAAACAAAACAGCCTTATTGCTGAAATGGAGAAAGTTTTAGTGGTCTGGATAGAAGATCAAACCAGTCACAACATTCTCAGATGCCAAAGCCTACTCCAGAGCAAGGCCCTAACTCTCTTCAATTCTATGATGGCTGAGAGAGGTGAGGAAGCTATTTTCAAAAGAAAAGTTTGAAGCCAGCAGAGGCTGGTTTATGAGGTTTGAGGAGAGAAGCTGTCTCCATCACATAAAAGTAAAAAGTGAAACCACGAGTGCTGATGTAGAAGCTTCAGCAAACTATGCAGAGGATCTAACTAAGATAATTAATGTTGCAAGGTAGACAAAGCAGCCTTAAAGATGCCATCTAAAACTCTCATAGCTAGAGAGGGGAAGTCACTGCCTGGTCTCAAAGCTTCAAAAGAGAGGCTGACCTTCTTGTCAGGGGGTAATGCAGCTGGTGACTTTAAGTTGAGCCTAATGCTCACTTACCATTCAAAAAGTCCTAGGGCTCTTAAGAATTATGCTAAATCTACTCTGCCTGTGCTCTATAAATGGAACAACAAAGCCTAGATGACAGCACATCTGTTTACAACATGGTTTACTGAATATTTTAAGCCCACTGTTGAGACCTATTGCTCAGAAAAGATTCCTTTCCAAATATTACTGCTCACTGATAACGTACCTGATCACCCAAGAGTTCTAATGGAGAAATGAAACAAGATTAATATTGTTTTCATGCTTGCCAACACAACATCCATTTTGCAGCCCACGGATCAAGAGTAATTTAAACTTTCAAGTCTTATTATTTAAGGAACATTTCATAAGGCTATAGTTGCCACAGATAGTGCGATTCCTCTGATGGATCTGGGAAAAGTAAGTTGAACACTTTCTGGAAAGGATTCATCATCCTAGATTCCATTAAGAATATTCATGATTCATGGGAAGAAGTCAAAATAGAACATTAACAGAAGTTTGGAAGAAGTTGATTACAACCCTCACTGATAACTTTGAGGGGTTCAAGACTTCTTCAGTGGAGGAGATAAAGACAGATGTGGTGGAAATAGCAAGAGAACTAGAATTAGAAGTGGAGCCTGAAGATGGGACTGAATTGCTGCAATGCCATGATAAAACTAACAGATGAGGAGTTGCTTCTTACGGATGAGCAAAGAAAGCAGCTTCTTGAGATGGAATCTACTCCTGAGGAAGATGCTGTGAAAGATTATTGAAATGACAACAAAGGATGTAAAATATTACATAAACTTGCTTGATAAAGTAACAGCAGGGTTTGAGAGGATTGACTCCAATTTTGAAAGAAGTTCTACAGTGGGTAAGATGCTATCGAGCAGCATCACGTGCTACAGAGAAATCATTCATGAAAGGAAGAGTCAACTGATGCAGCAAATTTCTTTGTCATCTTAAGAAATTGCCACAGCCACCCAACCATCAAATAACATGGTCAGCAGCCGTCAACATCGAGACATGACCCCCCCCCATTACGACTTGTTGAAAACTCGGATCATGGTTAGCATTTTTAAGAATAAAGTATTTTTTAAATTAAGGTATGTACATTTTTTAGACATAATGCTATTGTACACTTAATAGGCTACCATATAGTATAAACATAACTCTTACATGCACTGGGAAACCAAAAACTTCATTTGACTTACTTTATTGTGATATTCGCTCTATTGCAATATTTGCTTTATTGCAGCGGTCTGGAACCAAACACACAGTATCTCTGAGGTATGCCTGTTTATATGTTTATATTATGCATATGTATGAGCAAAGAAATGGTATATATATATATATAATGGTGGCTGTCTTTAAGTAGGTTGGATCATGGCCAGGGGTTCTAATGTACTTATTTTTGCTTGTCTACAATTTGTTATTTTTTTCTAAAGTGCATAAATTACTTTCATTTAAAGGTGGGACAGCAATAAAAACACAAAAAAGGACAAATACTAAAATTTTTCAGACTTGGGTCTTTAGATATTTTTTCTTTAATTTATAAAATTTAAGTTAATCCTTAGTTAACTTTAGCTAACTAGTCTTTTGGGTTATTAGGTTTGTTCTGCATTCTCCTCTTATACTACCTCATATCCTTTATATAAAAAGTTATCATATAATGACATAGTAAAGGAAAACATTCAATTTTAACCAATTTTTACCCTCGATCCATTAAAAACCTTTCCAAACAATTATATCAGACCCAACCCTAAATGTTGATTATTTAGATTTTTTTCAAATGAATGCACTTTTTGAACATTTAGTTTCCCTTATATTCTGGGAATGGAGATGTAAGTGGGTGGAGGAAACAGCAAAAAGCCAAAAAGATGCTCAAAGAAGAAAACAAAGCAGTATAAGTCTGATCTGTGGCACTTCAAAACTCAAACTGATACATGAAAGAAAACCCAGAATGGAATACTCATTTATGGAAAAAATTTTTGATGGATCACTTTGCAGCCAATTAGTCTCCAAAGTTGTTTTAAATTAGATTGTTTTCTTCAAGGTGACTAAGAAGTGTTCTGGGGCCCGGGAGCATGAGTGAAAAAATACACAGCAGGTTAACTTAGAATGGATCTTTGATGGAAAGTTAAGAGGTCAAGGACAACGATATAGAGGTCAATGTGAAGCTATTAGAGATTAAAGCATGGGGTACTTTTGAGCTGAAAGTTTGGGTTAATCATCAATGTTAGAAGCATCTAAAAGACAGTGAGTGCTGGCCTTTAATCCAAGACAGCATCTCAGCCTGCCCCACATGGGCTGGGTCACTTCAGAGTGGCACTGGCCTTGTCTCCACATAGACAGTGATTACCATTGGCAGCATCAAGCTTGAAGAGCAGTAGATATCACTATGTAAGACAGAACAATAGCTAAACTTTGCATTGAGCCTGTTTCAGTCTCAAACTCTGAACCCATGTGAATTTGCATGAATGCAGCCCATTTAAGTGGAATATTGCCTTCAAAGTAGGACCAAACTGTGTGCGATCCTATTGCCTTCAGACAATCTCTCTTACTCATGGGATAATCTTTCATGACTAAGCAAGGAGCTGGCATGGCTGAAAGCCAAGCCCTTCAGTCACACTGACCTTCAGGGTGGTATCCTCGTGCTCTGACAGGTTTTCAAGAGGAACCTGGCAGTTAGGATGCCAGACCACCAATATGGATGCCCAATTGAGAACAGAGGTAGGGGTGCCTGGGTGGCTCAGTCGGTTACACGTCCGACTCGGTTTCAGCTCCAGTGATGATCTCAGGGTCCTGGGACATGGTGCTCAAGGCGGAGTCTGCTTGGGATTCTCTCTCTCCTTTTCTCTCTGCCCCTCCCCTCACTTGTGTTCTCTCTTTCTCCCTCTCTAAATAAATAAATAAAATATTTTTTTAAAAAAGAAAACAGAGGTAAATAATTGCTTCTTTGAGGTGATTTCAAGGTTCCCCGACAGAACTGTTTGTTTATCTAACCTCAATTTCATAGTATCCTTTTGTTTATAGCAAAACAGACCAAAATACCTGCAACTAGTCTGAGTTGATTTGAAATGACACACATGGGAATTCCCAGCTGATTTGCACCAAGTTACATTTTCATACTTTCCTGAGGGCAAACTCTATGACACCTGTCTCTGAAATGTTCTAGCCTGCCACATAGAGGGGAGTGCTGTTATTTCAATTTGCATATTACACATAAACAAAAGGAAGTACCTCAATAGCAACTTACTTAAAGAACTGCCTTAGAAACCTGAAGCACTTTAAGAAGGCTAAATCAGAGCAATATGGATTTTCTCCCTAATGTAGAAAAAAAGAAAACAGCGGGGGCTGAAATATGTGACAAACAATTCGGAAACAGCTGTGCTGATTGCTAGTCTCCCAATAATATACTGCTTGTATTCTCTTCTCAGTTTGATTCCTTGACTCCAGGAACTACTGAAGAGATACAAAACAGTTTCTTATGGCAAGCTGCTTTTACTGTGATCAATTACCTTCCTCCTGTATGCTGTGCTGTGCTTAGAGTCACATGATTAATGTCTAACTCAGGGGGGTGTGAGTATGCTTTTCTCTTTGTTTTCTTTCTTTTCAAAAACCATCTGAGAATCGAAAACTGTAGAAAAGGAATTCCAAATATCAATAGCAAATGATTAATTTTCTGGCAGCTAGAGACAATACTGAAAAGAAAATTAACTATAGAATCCCGCAGAATTTGTGAAATATTCTGTAATTTCAATATGTTCGAAACCCTGGCAACCAGTCTTCAGAATATAAATCCAAACTTCTCAATTTTTTTTGCAATCACATTGTATGACCACTAAACCTTTCACAAATATTTATTAAGTGCTACTAAGTAGTATTAAGTAGTAATCCTAGTATTTTTGGTGATTTTACGTATTTTTTACATTTAAAAAATATCATCTGGAATTTGTTTTCATATAAGTTATGATGGTAGAGTTATACTTTCTCTTTTGTCTTTTTATAATTAGCCAGCTACATGGCCCAACTTCATCTCATTTCCCATTTTTCACTGAATTGTAATGCTGCTTTAAGTATATAATACATGTGCATGCATGTCCACAGACACACATCTGTTATTTCTGGGTGTTCTATTTTGTTCATTTGACCTGTCCTTTCCTGTACCGCTACCACATTGCAATAATTATAGTAATTGTATCATTCTATTAATCTTTTTTTTTTTCAGGACTGCTTTAGACATTATTGTAACTCATTTCTTCTTCCATGTGAAATGTTAATAATTTTATCCAATTTTAGAAAAGAGTGGTCATATTGTTTGGGGGAATTACATTACATTTTAAAATTAATTTGTGGAGAAGTAGCATTTTTAATATTGAGCTTTCCTAAGCAAGAATACAGTATATCTCTCCTCTATTAAAATTTTATAATTCCTTTCCTGTAGGTTCTGAACATTACCCGCGTGTGTGTTTTCAATTGCCCACCTGCTCCAAAGCAGCAGTCAGTTGCTTGACTGAGTCTGGGTTCTTCCTTTGTTTCCTATGGGAGTCTTCAACAAGCCAGGTGATGAGTACACCGTCTCTGAGGGTTCAGATGAGTCTTTCCTGGGCTCAATTTCATGGTTCTGCTTCTGGTTAGCTCTCTAAACAAGTTCCTCTTCTCCTTTCTGGTATGCCTATATCAATTTCTAATCCCATTTTCCCCCCTCACCCTTGCTACGCATCATTTGGTAAGCTGTATATTTAGGTCTTTGATCAGTCTTTCTGGCTCTCAATCATTTCTGCCTCTCTTTTCTAATGAGCCACAAAGTGTATTCAGAGATACTTCCAGCTTGGGAGAAAATAGACTGTGCAGAGCTCTCTTCCGATTCCAGGCACTTTAATTCATAGTCCTCCAACAGACAATAGAGTACATCTTACTGATTGCCTAATAAAATGAGGAGAAATTGCTCTCTGAATGTGCTATAATTGGATCATGTCTTTGCTCACATGGCATTCAATAGGGATCCAGGGCGATTTAAGGTTTTTCTTTTTTTTTTGTCTCTTTATTAGAATGAAAAAGATATAAACCATAGTTAGGACATTGGAAAGTTTCCACTCCCGTGATGAGTGGTAGAACTATCAATTCAGCTTCCACATTTGTGGTACCCTTTTACGTGTCAGTTGGGGCACTTGGTGTTCTCACAGATACTATCTGACTATATATCAGTCTGCGCTTTTTAAAGAACAGCTATGGACCCACACATTTGAAATTTTTAAAAAAGGCTATGAAAGTTTAAATCCATGTATTAAAATGACCACAGGAAATAACTCAGAACCAATAAAAATAGTAAAAGTAGCAGGCATCATTTGCTGAGTTTTTACTATGTATTAGGTGCTGTAAACAATTTATGATTGTTGACCTTTACAACAACTGTGTGAGGTATGTATAATTATCCCCATTTTATAGATAAGGAAAACCTGTTTGGGAAGGTACCTTCCCCAAGGCTGCATATTGTGAATGACAGAAGTAGAAATTGAATCTTTATTGACCAAAGTTTGTTTCCTTTTCAGTACAGTATTCTGCTTCCATTCACCTTCACCCTTTACAGAATTGTAAGATGTTTAGAGAAATTGATTACCTCGTTTTATAATGTAAAACATATTAGAAATGGCAAAATTGAGAGCTTAGAAACTTCTAGAAGTGCAAAAACTTAGAATTGAAAATTTAGGAGAATAGAAAACTAAAAAACAAACAAAAAAACCCGCCCACACCAAATGAATAATCTGGAGACATTAAATGAAGAGAAAAATAGTTCTTTATGCCCCCCAATAATTTCTGAAGTTATTACTGGATTATGGCATCAAATAGGGTTAAATTATATTCATTCTATTCTGGTTTAAAATGTTGAGAAAGTTTCCCAGAGAATTTTAGAGATAGAAAGGATACTTATGGATCAACATGTTGAGCTGACTTTACAGATATACATAATTGAGGTCCAGAAGGTTTCAGAGTTGACCCAAACAAGTGCTGGTAACTGGCAGAGCTAAGCACAGACCTTTGTTTTCCCAACTCCTGGCACAGGAGGTTGACAGTTCCTCCTGGCTTCTGCTCCTAACAACACTAAATAACACCTCCCATGAAGCCTCCCCTAAATATGGATAAAGAAAAGAAATCTCATTGTTTTTTTATTAAGATTTTATTTATTTATTCGACAGAGGGAGACAGTGAGAGAGGGAACACAAGCAGGGGGAGTGGGAGAGGGAGAAGCAGGCTTCCCACTGAGCAGGGAGCCCGATGCGGGGCTCGATCCCAGGACCCTGGGATCATGACCTGAGCCGAAGGCAGATGCTTAAACGACTGAGCCACCCTCATTGTTGAATTAAATATCTAACTTTTACTTATCTATTATATCAATTACTTCTTTTTGTTCAATAAATTAGATATTAGATAAATGCTTGCCTGATCATGGTCTAGTTAGAGAGACAAAGAAATAAGACAACACAGAAAGTTCAGTGTGGTAAAAAGAGTGTTCAAGGAAAAATGGGAGCCCAGAGGACCTCTAATGCAGCTGGGATTTAGAAAGAATCAGCATAGTTTCCAAGACAGGTGTTCTTAAGTTCAGTCTTGATGGATGCCTAGAAGCCAACCAGGCAGATGAAGGAAGAAATGGCATTTTAGGCAAAGAAATGAAATTTATCATCACACGGAGTCTATAGAGAAGTATCAGATACCTTAGTTTAATTAGGCAGTAGTCAGGAAACTACAGCCAGCCATGGACCTAATCCAGCCTATTACCTATTTTTAAAAATAAAGTTTTATTGGAACATAGCCATGTTCATTTGTTTACATGGAGTGTTTGGCTGCTTTAATACTATAGTGGCAGAGTTAAATAGTTGCCACAGAGACCATATGGGCTTGTAAAACCTAAAATATTTATCATCTGATGATTTATAGGGAAAAAAATTGCAGAACTTTGGATTAGAGTAGATAGAGGCAGAGAGGCAGATTATATACTGATGAGCCATGGGCTTCATCTGAATGCCGTGTTTTATTTGGCCTGTACATTGTCCTTTTGTTTATTCAAAAGAAATATGAAATACTGTCAACATTTAAAAATTAAGAAATTTCACATAAAGATCCAGATTCCTAGCTTCCCTAGAAAAATCAGAAATTTTATCACTTCTGGACCTCGTTTTCTGCATGGCAAGAATTAGAGCTGAGTAGGAGCAGCCTCTTTCAGATGACATGAGTTCTCCATTTTCCATTGTCCTTCCACTCCTAGCCTACCTCACTCATCTGTCTACTTCAGCCCTTAGGAATCTAAGTTGACAAATTCCAGAAGAAGCTGGAGATAAAGGTAGGGGGTAGGGGTGATTTAATGAATACCTGGGAATGCCTTATTTTGGAGTTTGGACTTGATCCTGAGGTGCCAGGAACCACCGAAAGGTTTGGAACAGCCCAGTGACCTCACAAGATTGGTCTTTTAAAGAACAAGACTCTGGTAGCAGCAAGAAAAATGGACTAACGGAGAGAGAGATCTGAAGCAATGAGGCCAGGTTGGAGGCTGCTGAAGAAGTCCAGGAAAAGATTGAGGAAGGACTTAACTTCGTGTCAGAGGGAAGGTAAAGAAGAAATGAATATTAGGAATATTTGCATGGCAGCCAAGAGCATAGCTGGGACTGAGATACAAGTAGGAGATATTAGATCGAAAAAAGCTAGCTACTACTGTTCTTGCTGGAGTGGTGTGGGGAAGAGCATTAACACCTACCATTTCCTGAACCCACTTGGATATTTTCAACTGAGTCCTAAAGTCGAGAAAGTATAGGCTCTACTTTGTGAGGCCTACTCATCAACCTGTATCAAGACAGCTTATGCATCAGGAACTTTAGGAATGATAAAATGTTGAAGTGGGGCAGAGAAACTCTGGAAGAGACTATAAAAAGCATGGGGTCAGTGGCCATGGCCTTGCATAAGAGATAGAGGCAGAACATCAGGGTTGTTGAAGGTAGAAATAGCTTTGTCAAGAGCCTTGGGGTCCAATGCGCATCCTAGATTTGGAAAGTTAGTAGATAGATGTAGAGATCCCAGAGGGGCTCAAAGACAGTACTGAATCCATGTGCTTCTTCCCACTCTTTCATAATTCTGTCTCCAAAACCAATGGTGTTTCTGATGGTGGGAGAGAGGCTGCCTCAGGACCAACCTGGCACTGTAACAGGAGGCATACCAATCTTCTCAGCCTCCCTGATTCATTTCTTGCCTGCTGGAAAGCCCTTTAGGAGCCTTCCAATAAGGATCTATTCCCATCTAATAGTAAGGAGTATCACCATGAAGAATTGAAATGCTACTTTCACTTATAAATGGTGAGATTCTCTCAAAACAATTATTTGACAGGAAAAAAACCCAAGTAAATAGAATTTCCTGTAGATTTTTGCCTAGTGTTCTCTAAATGGTGAATGAAAGACACAGAAGTTTTAGGCCATTTCTCTGAGGAGAAACGGCAGTTTCCATGGAGCATCACATCAAAGGGACTCATACCATGCCACCCTGCATTTTGAAAATTGTGATGTCTTCCCCAGTCAAGTCCATCATAACAGTGAAAGAATCTTTAGAGGAGAGAAATGATTTTTCCTCAACAACCCATAAACCTCTAATTCATTCATCGGAGTTGCTGAGGCAATTTTCTAAGCCCTATATTTTATTAATGTCACAGAGAGATGTTGAAGAATGTCCACAAGGAGTAACTGGAAGACAAGAGAAAAAGCAAGGAGGTTAAAAAGGAAGCCTAGAAAATGTTGTCACTGTAAAGATTACAGTTTCTGAAGCAAAGTCCCAGACAATACTCAGTATTTGAGAGAACTTGTGATAAATGCTCTAAGCAAGTAATTTTGTTTGTGTATGAAGAAAAAAAGAAAGGAAGAAAACACATTTCCAAACAGGAACTAATATTTAGAAAGGAAACTTACTCGAAGCAAACCAGAACCATTATGCTTGTCTGATGAAAACAGGATTTTCAAATTAGCAAAAATTTGCATTTTATACATAATGCACACACATTTTCCATGCACAGCATTCAAATCTTAAAATCTTTACAGACCTTTTATTTAGTGTAATGCATGTGTACGATATTTTGCATTGTCCCCGATAAAAATTCATCTTGTGGTGTCATGCTGTGTCAATCCTGAGGAAAGGCATACCAATCCTTATTTTACCAGAACAATATCTTTGGATAAGAGGATAAACTAGTCCTCTTTAATCTCTACTAACCTCCAACTGACTCCAGAGGGCTACTCACATGGCCAGAGGTTTGGGGAAGAACTGAGGTGAAGCACTTCTAAGAATGATCCTTTTCTTTCCCAGTATCTCAGCAACCTCTGGTCCCATTAACAGAAGAAGCCAAATAATAGCATATTCATGGCATTTTACTGTTAACAAGGAGCCCATCTTATTAAGTTTTCATAAAAGTTGCACCTATATTTTGTTGATGACAGCAATGCAGGCCAAATAAGTCAAATAACTGTCCAGGATCATTAGGAAGTAGCAGTGGTGGGGCTTCAGCCCAAGCAGTCTTTGGGTCACCTCATGCCCTTCCCACTGAACCTTTTGTCACAGCTGTGCTTTGGCCATGGAACAGCAATGAGGTTGAGGAAACCCTTCTTCTCAGTGGCTCCTGTGTCTGTAAGTCATGACATGATCCCTTGGTTCATTTGCACCAAGATCCTTCTCTTGTAGGACCTCTTTCTTTAGACATTTATTCTAATGATCTCACTTCAGATTTAACAAACATCTGCACAGTGGCTCTTTTACTAAGTTCTGCCATTTTCTAGCTGAGGAGTCTTGGGCAAATTTCTTAACCTTCCTGAGCCTTAGTTTTCTCATCTTAAATTAAATGGGGATAAGAAGTGTCTGTTACATAGTGTTGTTGGGAGGACTGAATGTGATGATGTATGTAAATCACTTAGTCCATAACATAGTAAATACTTAATAGATATTCAAATTCAAAAAGAAATTAGTAGAAAGTGGTAATGTACAAGCTCAGGTGAAGAATACTTCTGCAATTAAACTGTGAACTGCCAGGAGAACAGGCCATTATTTAACGTATCTGTATTTAATAATTTGATAAATTATTTAATGTAGTCTGTATTCTACCCTGGGGCTCCCCCTTAATATGTGTTAATCACTACTACACACTACTTTCTTAGGAAATTACTATTTTCTGTTTGTGATCTCTTAGAAATACCATGCTCTTGTTTAGAATGTGAGAAACTAGGGAGCAGAAGATATTTCACTAAACAGATGGATGAGGGTGGAAGGTTGGAAGGATAAAAGGATAGGGAGAATACCATAATAATTTGCTCTTTAATACTCATTGTTAGTGAGATGGAATATAGTGGAATATGGAGAGCTATTTGAGTCACTTAAATTGATTATTTCTGTTAGGCCAATCATTTTCTGAACTGTGAAATTATTTTCTGAACCATAACTTGGTGGTATCAGTTACATTACATAAAATAGGAAGCATTTAGTCAACACTCATTTTACAGATGGCATTAATCAGGCCCAAAGAGTATGTTCAAATATGTCTTTGCAATGTCATAGTCAAAATATTTTATTTTCTCCAAAATTATTATATTCAAAATTTCTTCTTGTACAATCAGTCCATCAATAAATCAAGCTCAGTTTTCTTTTTTTCTTTTTGCCAAAAAGGTTTAAACAGACACAAATAGCAGCAGCAGAGGAGATTCACTATAAATGTTTTACTAACTAAATCTCTTTTGAGTAAATTCATGACAATTTTTTGCTTTCCTCTGGGTCATCTGCATGTAAAGAGGTCACCTTTCTGGTGATAACATCAAAGGAAAAATGTAATATTCTTCACATGTAACTGACGGCAATCCGTTACTACAATGGGGTAAACACTGAGAAATAAATAGTCTGTCCACTCAACTCATCAGTTAATGGAAAATCATTAATCAAGCTTGGTAGCTAATTTGATCTCTATAAACTATTCATTCAATAAATACATATTGAGCATCTACGAGTGCAAAGAACTGTGCTGAGTGGTGACAATGTGTTGATGAGGAAAACAGACATGGTCACTGTCCATGTGGAGTTTACAAAATAGTAGAAGATAATAAACAATGAATGAGTAAACAATTGAATATATAATTGCAAATCATGATAAGTGCTAATGATCAGGGTACAGTATTTAGAATTGCCAGTATTAAACATAAATATTCTTTAAAAAAGTATTCCTTGTTGAGCTAAAGCTCATACTCCAGTGAATTGTCGTTTTGCTCTGAACATCCATTTATTTAGGGGAAAAGTAGTGATTCTTATGGATAAGAGCATAGAGCTATTCCTCTTACCACAGAAGTTAAGATAAATTCTTTCTATCTTGACAATTACCGTGAAATTTTTCAGATAATATCCATTGTATTAATTATAATGCAGCTCATGGGGGAAAAGGATCTGAGATTAGCTTTCAGGTCATGAGTTGATTTCATTATATGAAACTCTTAGAGGAAACAATGAAATTCTGATTTACAGCTCAATTTTTAATTTGCTCTGAATAAATTTAAAAAATAAATTCATATTCCAGTGTATTTTTTGAATACAGACTTTGCTTTAAGGATATTTCTTTGGAAATGCTCTTACCTAGGATTATTTATCAGTTAATAGCCTAAAACAAAATCTGATAGGATGATTATGATATGATAATTAGTAATTCAGAGACTAGTGATGTCAAACTAACCTTAACTACATATGGTAGTTTATTTCTCTACCCTGTTGCTGTCTCTTGGAATCTGAATATTTTATCCAGTATATTTGCTGTACCTCTCTGATTCATATCAATTGCAAATTTGACAAGCCTGTGATCTGTCCCTAGATCTCAGTCATTGATAGAAATATTAAATAGAATAAGCCTGTAAATAGACCTCTCTGCCAAGCTACTAGAAATATTGATTTTTATTGCTACTTTAATCAATACCCAATTATTTAATTTTGCTTACATCTAAGTTCTCCATATTAGTCCCAAGTTTCTGATGAGAGGCCAATTGTCTTGCATAAATCCTAAGAAAATTTAGTAGGGATTAAAAATAATCCCTGCATTTGGGTCAAAAATTCTAATTCACTTTTGAAAACATAGAAGCAAACTCATTCACAGGGGAGAAACTAGGATGATGAATGGAATTGAAACTATGTCTTACATAGAACAGAAGTAGGGATTTGCAGAGGAGAAAACTAATTCCTTCTGATAGTTTTATTTTTCTAATATATAAATGGCTTTATTTATTTATTTTAAAAGATTTTATGTATTTATTTGACAGAGAGAGACACAGCGAGAGAGGGAACACAAGCAGGGGGAATGGGAGAGAGAGAAGCAGGCCTCCCAAGGAGCAGGTAGCCCGATGCGGGGCTCGATCCCAGGACCCTGGGATCATGACCTGAGCTGAAGGCAGACACCTAACGACTGAGCCACCCAGGCGCCCCTGGCTTTATTTTTCCTAATACATAAATGAAGGGCACTCTTCTTCAACACAATATTAGTAGATCTTACAGCTTTTTCAAAAGAAACCAGCTCTGGGTTTTTATGTTAATTCTCTTGATTTTTAAATCTGGGCAATAAATTCAGATGTTTCTAAAAAAACAAAAACAAAAACAACAGCAACAAAAAAACCACTTTGCTAGCCAACACTGGGGAGACCCAACAAAACCAGGCTGCTAGTTACTATATGATTCCCAAAGGTTAGACCAGGACCATTGGCTTGAAGATATAGGGGATCAGTTGAGAGATGAGTAGAAGGAAGAACTCACTGCTCCTCAGTTGTTCTGCCTTCCCAACAGATCGCGAGATCTGGGTGGACTGACCTCCTGCTGGTCATATTGGAAGACAGTTCTATCTGTGACTGGATTGATTGATCTTTAATGCCTTGACTCACTCTGAGAGTCTATGGTTCCAAATAAAGCTTTCCCTGGGGTTCAGAGAAGGGGATCGATGGTTGGGATATTCTTGAGACTGTTTATTGGAGAGGTAGGATGTGATCTCCATTTTGCAAAATAATTACCATTTGGAGATAGAAGGCTTGGGAAAGAATTCCTGATAAAACAATAAGCACAAAAGAGTAAAGGTAGAAATGAGGGTAGCCTCAGATGACAATGACAATGAGAAGATTCTGATGGAATAGCTGGTTTATGGCAATTAAACTTGGGGTCTCAAACCAGCTGCCTTCAGTTATATTTGGCCATCACACTGTTTAAAATTAAAATTGAACCTAAAGTACTTTTGGAGGGCATGTACCCTCCACTTAGCCACTGGTCCCACCATTTCTTATTGTCTTGTGTCCTGGTCTATCACAAATTTATATTACCTGCCTAGCTCCCAAAGTAGTTAGAACTCCCCTGTTCCCTCCCCGCCAATAGCAATAACTTGTAACTTTTGTAAATGTATTTTCCTGAGTCAAGTACATGGTACATACATTTAATACCTCTTAAAAAATATTATATGATTAGGAATTTGGAACTTCAAATAAAAAATAATCTAAATGGCAAATTGGGGGTTTTGTTTGAAGGTAGAAGAAAATTTCATTTGTATTTTTGGAAGTCCACATATTGGGTAATATATATCTTATATTTAGCTGGTTTGATAAGTTGTCCCCATGGTTTGGGAGCCTGGTGCAACTCTTCCACAAATCTGGACACAACTCTGAGCAGGGGTATTAGGGCTTTATCAGGTCTGGTTGGGCCTATTCTGTTCTGAAACAGTGAATCAAGTCTCTAAATTATCAGTCAAGCAGCTGGTTGGTTGGACAAAGATTTCAGTTTTCAATCAATTACTAGCATCAGAGACACACACATTCCTAAGATCTACTCTCATAATTTAAAATCAGGTTTTGCGACTTGGATGGAACTAGAGGGTATTATGCTAAGGAAATAAGTCAATCAGAGAAAGACAAGTATCATATGATCTCACTGATATGAGGAATTCTCTTTTTAAAAATTTTTTATTGTTATGTTAATCACCATACATTACATCATTAGTTTTAGATGTGGTGTTCCATGATTCATTGTTTGTGCATAACAGCCAGTGCTCCATGCAGAACGTGCCCTCCCCAATACCCATCACCAGGCTAACCCATCCTCCCACCCCCCTCCCCTCTAGAACCCTCAGTTTGTTTTTCAGAGTCCGTAGTCTCTCATGGTTCGTCTCCCCCTCTGATTTCCCCCCCTTCATTCTTCCCCTCCTGCTATCTTCTTCTTTTTTTTTTTTTTTCTTAACATATATTGCATTATTTGTTTCAGAGGTACAGATCTGAGATTCAACAGTCTTGCACAATTCACAGCGCTTACCAGAGCACATACCCTCCCCAGTGTCTATCACCCAGTCACCCCATCCCTCCCACCCCACCCCCCACTCCAGCAACCCTCAGTTTGTTTCCTGAGATTAAGAATTCCTCATATCAGTGAGGTCATATGATACATGTCTTTCTCTTTTTGACTTATTTCGCTCAGCATAATACCCTCCAGTTCCATCCACATTGTTGCAAATGGCAAGATCTCATTCCTTTTGATGGCTGCATAATATTCCATTGTATATATATACCACATCTTCTTTATCCATTCATCTGTCGATGGACATCTTGGCTCTTTCCACAGTTTGGCTATTGTGGACATTGCTGCTATAAGCATCAGGGTGCACGTACCCCTTCAGATCCCTACATTTGTATCTTTGGGGTAAATACCCAGTAGTGCAATTGCTGGATCGTATGGTAGCTCTATTTTCAACTTTTTGAGGAACATTCATACTGTTTTCCAGAGTGGCTGCACCAGCTTGCACTCCCACCAACAGTGTAGGAGGGTTCCCCTTTCTGATATGAGGAATTCTGAATCTCAGGAAACAAACTGAGGGTTGCTGGAGTGGAGGGGGGTGGGAGGGATGGGGTGGCTAGGTGATAGACATTGGGGAGGGTATGTGCTATGGTGAGCACTAATGAAGGGGGGGGAATCGGAGGGGGAGATGAATCATGAGAGACTATGGACTCTGAGAAACAAACTGAGGGTTTTAGAGGGGGGTGGGGGGATGGGCTAGCCTGGTGATGGGTATTAAGAAGGGCATGTATTGCATGGAGCACTGGGTATTATATGTAAATGATGAATCATGGAACACTACATAAAAAAATAAATTTATTAATAAATTAAAAAAAAATAAAATCAGGTTTTGCTGTGACATAAATACCTGTGCTTATATATGCCTTTTACAAGCATCCTCCCATGGGATCCTCACTGCATATCTATTCATTCGTTCATTAGATGGAGACCTACTAACAATAGAAGGCCAGAACATAACAGTAAACACAACTTAAAACCTCTGTTAGGTAAGCAGAGGAGATACTTTTATTTCCATTAAGAAGGCATTTAGTACTTAAATCATTTTTATTACAGAAGTAAAACAAAAATATACTATCTGCATTAAAGATTAAGGCAATGGAAAAGTATATAGAGCAAAATGCAAAAGACATTCCCTTACATTTATATGCATTTATATACAAATGTTATTTTTTGCATAAATGCTAGTATACAATATGTATTTTTCAGAAACATTATTTTGTAACTTAAAATGTCTTAGAGATTTTTCTATGTCATCTACTTTTTAAAGGCTCCAAAGTTTCCCCTAGTTTATATCTAGTACAATATATTTAATCTCTTCCCTATCAATAGACATTCTGGCTATTCACATTTTTGTTGTCATTCCACTGATACACTGTATAGGTATCCTTATCTACGTAACACGAGAAGTAGTTTTACTGGGTACATTTAAAGTTTTGGGTGATAGTGACAAAAAGTGTGTAAGAATGCTTGATTTTCTTCATTCTTGCCAACATTGATCTAAACATGAATAAAATTTAAATCTTGCTAATTGGATGGATGAAAAATGTCTCATTTTAATTTGCATTTTCCTGTTTGTAAATAAACATCATTTTACTTGACTGTATGTATTTTGTATATGTATACTTACATACACACACATACAGAGAGATCTATAAATTATTTATTCATATTTTTTAAAGATTTTATTTATTTATTTGATAGAGAGAGACAGATAGTGACAGAGATAGCGAGAGAGAGCACAGGAGCAGGGGCAGAGGCAGGGGGAGAGGGAGAGGGAGAAGCAGGCTCCCTGTGGAACAGGGAACCCGATGTGGGACTCGATCCTAGGACCCTGAGATCATGACCTGAGCCGAAGGCAGACGCTTAATGACTGAGTCACCCAGGTGCCCCTATTTATTCATATTTTTATCCAATTTTCTATTGTATTTTCTTTTTCACATTGATTTGTAGTTCTTTGTGTATTTAAAATGGTAATTGTAAAAAATGTTGTAATTATTTTTTCTAGTTTATCATTTGTTTTCTATTTCTGCTGTTACTTACCTTTTAAAATTCTGTGTAGTTAAATTGGTTAATTTTTTACTTTATTGTTTTTAAATTTTGAATTTTATTTAGGAAGACCATTAACATTCCAAAATTATAGAAATGGCTCCTAATATCTTCATAGTTTTTTCTTTACATTCAGCTCTGAAACCAATGTAGAGTTTCTTTCTAGGAATGATGTGAATTAGACATTTAACTTTTTCTCCCAAAAGAATAGCTCATTGCCCCACACTATTTATTAAAACATCCAATCTGTTGCCTTTATATGGGAAGGACAATTTGGCTTGGGTTTCACATTCTTTCCCTCATAAGTGAAAATGTGCTGCTTTACCATCTTCTGAAATTGTATGTCATCGTGGTCAAGTCCAAGGCCAACATGACTATTTCTGCTCTTGTAAGTGACTTGGATTTTCTGCCTAGATGTCCCCATAATTCTTTCTTTAAACTTGAAATTCATTAAGTCTACCAGATAATCTCATGGTGTTGATGATTCCAAATAAAAATTTTCTGGCATCCAGTGAGTTCTTTGTATCTTTCAATCCACATATTATATCATTTCAGGGGAATATTGTTTTATGTTTTAAAATATTTTCCATGTGTTTTCTTCAAAAACACCCAGATGTCTGCCATCCTTTTCTATAATATTCTTTATAGTCATTATTACATCTTTGTTCTATTTTACTTTGTTTTATTTCAAGTCTGTTTTTTATGTCTCTGACAGTGTTTTCAGAGTTCATTCTATTTTTGTTGCTTGTAAAGTGTCTTTTATATCTTTAGTGGTTTTATTTATCTTTCCAGCTTTTCTCCTGAGCTCTTGCCAGCACACTTTTAATCTCCCTTCATTATTTTATCTCTTTTTTGAAATCCTGAATTATAGATATATAGATATAGATATATAGATGATATAGATAGAATCTATATTGTCCTTCATGATAATGGAGAATTCTTTTGTCTAAACTTTTCTGTAGTTCTTTGATAAATTTATTTGGGGATTATGGGCTCTTCTTTGGCTTAAATTTAAAAAAAATATTTTGCAGTTTTGATGAATGTGTTCCCTGCCCTCCTTTTTGATTATTACTCATCTTTAAAAGAGACTGGCTATTTATCAAAGAATAGTACAGGGATACAAGATAAGGGATGAAATAAAGTTGAATAAGCTGAGGCTGACTGAAGTTTTAATTTGGATTTTGTTTTGTTTATCTATTGTTGCATAACATCACCCCAAAACTTAGTGGTTTAAACCAATAATCAGTTATTTTGTTCGCAAATGTGCAAATTGGTCAGAGCTCCGTAGGTTCAGCTCATTTCTGTGGCACCTGGTATCAGCTGGGGCAGCTGGAATGGGATTGGAGGGTCAGCTTCAAGGATGGATCACCCATGTGTCTGGGAAGTCTTGCTGGCTATCATTCCCTCCCCAGGTAGTATTCTCCACAGACCAGCTTAACCATCTCACAAGAGGGAGTGTCCCAAGGGACAGGAAGTGGAAGCTGCTGGTTTCTTAAGGCCTAGGCTTGGAAACTGGCACAGCATCTCTTCCTCTGCCTTCTGTAGATCTAAGGGGGGAGGGAACATAGACTTCATTCTCTCTATGAGAGGAATGTCAAAGAATTTGAGGGCCATGTTTTAAAACTGCCACAAGTTATTTGTCTTAAGCATCTGTCACCAAATCTATTTCCTCTCTGCTGGGAATACATCTTTTTGCAGTCCATAGCATTCAAATTGATGTGGCATACAGAAAAGACCCATAAGTTGCAAATGAATTATGTTTTGATTTGGAAATTGCTGCTCCCACCACAACCCACCCCCAGTGCAGATAGCCTCTGCAGTGTCCTAGCTAGAAAACTAGAATGTGAGTCAGCATGATTTCTACTCATCTTTCATTTTGAAAGGTCAGACTATTTCCCCCATTTCACCCTTGGCCCACTTACCTGATCTTATCTGTTCTCTAAACAACGGAATATTGGTTGGTCCTTTCAGTAAGTGATCTGCTGTCAGGTCTGAGAGAAACCAACTTGGCTGGGCATATTTCCATTTCTTGTTCAAGATTTCACATTATTGACAGCAATACTTCATACTTAAATCTTTCAGAGTTTATGGTTTGGAACTGTGGCTATTTCCGTTTCATGGGCTATAAAAAGTTTCTATTTTTCAATGTTTTTCATAATTTCATAATTTTAATTTGTTTTGAGGGAGGCTAGTAAAATCTTAAGCAGAAGCTCCATGTGAACTTTAGAAACATCCTAAAAATATCTGTTGGGATTTTAGGAGGGAGATTATACTGAAGCTATAGATTACTTGGGGGGAGAGTTGACGACTTAATAATATTTCATAGCAGGTCCCCTCATTTATTGAGGTGGTCTTTTTTGTCCTTCACTAAAGTTATGACTAGTCTTCTCAAATATCTCACAGGTTTATTATTTAGGGCTATTCTAATGACTTAAGATTTTAAAATGCTATTGTGAACAAAATAATTTTCCCATTACATTTTATCATCAGTTGTTGCTGAAGTCCAGGAAAGCTGTTGATTTTTGTGTGTTCATCTTCTGTCTAGCCAAATTTCTGAGCTCTCTAATATTTTGCCATTTGAGTCTCTTTTATTTTTTTTTTAAAGATTTATTTGTTCATTTGAGAGAGAGAGAAAGAGAGAGAGGGAGGGAAGGGTCAGAGGGAGAGAATATCCAAGCAGACTCCTACTGAGCATGGAGCCTGCAGTGCGGGGCTCAGTCCCATGAGTCATGAGATCAGGACTTGAGCTGACACCAAGAGTCAGATGCTTAATGCACTGAGCAACCCAGGTGCCCCAAGTCTCTTATACTTTTAAGTAAACAATCATATCAGCTCATCATATCCTATCATTTCTCCTATTGAAAATTTTGTTTTGATTTTCTTATTTTCAATTTCTACTTTTTAAGTTTCAACTCATCCCTGTTTTATGGATATAAATAGTCTTTTGTATCCATCTTAGTAAATAATTAACATGTTTTAGGCTTTGGTTTTCTACAGTTTTGTTTCGTCACAACATTGGTCTTATCCACTTTCATAATTTATGTTTTCAGTGCAATCTCACTTCTAAAATCCCAACAGATTTATATATATATATATATATATATATATATATATATATATATATATATGTTAATCACCATACATTACATCATTAGTTTTTGATGTAGTGTTCCATGATTCATTGTTTGTGTATAACACCCACTGCTCCATTCAGTACATGCCCTCTTTAATACCCATCACCAGGCTAACCCATCCCCCCACCCCCTCCCCTCTAGAACCCCCAGCCTGTTTCTCAGAGTCCGTAGTCTCCCATGGTTCCCCCCCCCTCTGATTTCCCCCCCTTCATTTTTCCCTTCCTGCTATCTTCTTCTTCTTCTTCTTTTTTTTTTTTTAACATATAATGTATTACTTGTTTCAGAGGTACAGGTCTGTGATTCAACAGTCTTACACAATTCAGAGCACTCACCATAGCACATACCCTCCCCAATGTCTATCACCCAGCCACCCCCACCCCCCCCCCCCCCACCACTCCAGCAACCCTCAGTTTGTTTCCTGAGATTAAGAATTTTTTTTTAATTTAAAAAAATTTAAAAGATCTTATTTATTTATTTGAGAGAGAGAGAGAGTGTGTGCACACGGGAGAGAGCACAAGCAGTGGAGAGGAAGAAGCAGGCTCCCTACTGAGCAGGGAGCCCGATATGGAGATTGATCCCAGGACACTGAGATCATGACCTGAGCCAAAGGCAGCTGCTTAACTGACTGAGCCACCCAGGTGCTCCAACAGATTTATATTTTTTAAGATTAGGACAGATATGTATACTAAAACTGCTATCTTGATGAAATCAGAAAGCAGACTTGAAGAGGGTGACTGACTCGCTCAATGGTATAAAGTTAGTAAATGATAGAGTCATCATCTAGACTCCCAGACCAGCCTTCACTTCTCCATGGAAAAGTAAAACACACTATCCACACATGAGGTATGTTCTAGATTAAAATTTTTTCCAACAAAACCTTTACCAGAATTACTAATAAAAAGAAAATTGAATGCATACATGTATATATTTTTCTACTTTTCATAACTTTTTCTTATAAACATGCTAATGAAAAGGCTAAAAGTAGGCTGCTATAAGAACAATAGATAATGCCTAAAA
Organism: Phoca vitulina; assembly: GCF_004348235.1. NCBI lineage: Eukaryota > Metazoa > Chordata > Mammalia > Carnivora > Phocidae > Phoca > Phoca vitulina. Next base: position 14,139,385 of record NW_022589713.1, on the reverse strand, counting down.
ATCTAAATGGTCAACAGTCACATAATTAAGAACTCACCCACTTAGAAGATATTCTAATGTCTGTAAAGACAAAGTAGGCAGGTGAAGATGGGGATGGGGTTAAAGATAAAAAAAGATATAAATTTCCGAACATATTAGGGTTGAACTTTAAATCGAATTTGACCATTTAACTGCCATTCTGGTAGTAATCCATTTGGCACAGGCTTCAGAATTTGACTTCCATATGTCCAATTTGAATTAATAAGCATCTTTAGAAAAATCAGATTTAACTACATTATGATTCTGACACTACAGAATGATGCCAGAAAGTATGTAGTCTGGCTTTTATGTGTGTAATTTCACTGGCACTCATTGCACTATCTTTTGAAATGAGAAACTCTTACTGTTAACCCATGAAGAACAAACTAAATGGTGAAAAAATTTCTTCCTTTTCCCTTCAGCACTGCCTGTCATTCTGGCAATGAAAAAAAAATGATGTATTTGAGGACCTCTGGGTCAGGAAAATTGATAAGAGCTCCCAACTTCTTTCTCATAAACAACCGATATTTTAAAGCTATTAACACAGGAGCTGGGCATTCAAAGACAGTTCATATATCACCCAGTAGCTGGCGAGTGTGTCAGGCCTTGCAGTCAGGCTCTGAAAAATGGGCCCCGAGTTCACCGTCTATAGCTGAACAGCTGCTGCTTCCCAAAGTTTTAATCAGATTCCCTAAGCATTACATGCCCCAGTAAGGCAGAGCCCACATAAAACTTGCAATAAGCCTGCCATGTAAATTCATTATGGAGCCAAGTAATATAAACAGATTATATTCTTCAGGCCAAGAGAGTACTTTTAATTTAGACCAAAATTATGATCGCATATTGATTTGGTCCCTTGTTCCCTGGAAAAATTTTTTTAGGAAAAAATTCAGAGTTGATCACCTGAAATAAAAGGTATTGTCTCAGTTGTTCATAATGGAAGTCAGGCTTAAACACATTAGAGAGAAAATATGCCTTAGGACAAAAAAAATATTAACCCAGAGCTCCTGAAACTATAGTTTTATCTTTTTGTTTAGACGCACTTCCCTCTAGCCCCTTAGGTGAGAGCCATAGGTTTCTTCAGTCACTAAGGGAAGTTTATGACTCCCTCTCCAAAAGTTTAATGTGTAGTGTTTTAGATCATGTTATTAATAGAAGCCAGTTTAACAGCCTTGAAATCTACCCTCTCATGAGGCTAAAGTCCTAATTGGTTCTTCTCATAGATGGCTTCTCACAGATGGGCCTGATATCTAGTTATGAACTATTCCCTGTCGCTAGGCTACTGTCCTGGGAATGTATGCCACTGGTCAGAACATAGAGAAGAAGAGGGAATCACTATCAATCCCCCCACCAGATATTAAAGGACATTAGGATAGAGACGAATGGTATTCATGTACGGTGACAAAAGTACAATGTATCAATCAGTAGAAGGATTGATTAGTCACGGGAGAATTTAGAAGAATCACACAATCAAACACTGCAAGTGACCATTCCAGCTTTATGTAAAGGGGAGAGAGAAATTTTTAGTTATCCTAACAAACTATGAGTAGTTTTAAGTTATCCTAAATGTTGGTATGGATTTGGGGGTAGTTGCCAAGCATTTCAAAATTTAAAGGTCCATCAGAAAAAAAATACCTTTTGTGTGAAGGATGCAGATAAACAGTTGTCATCAATCTATCAGTCACCTGTCCCATGCTCACCATACAACCCGCTGGATATTATTTGCCTTTATATGCAGGTTTGCCTATAGGAAAGACTGCTTTTATCATATGATCTTTGGGGTATTTGAGATTCCAGTGAGAGTATTTTCCCATGGTGAATTGCTAAAGTAGATGCTGATCATGATTCTGTTTCCTAAGTAGCTTGACCATGGAAAGAAAATGAGCTGATCATGCCAGCATCTATATTCTGGTCATTGGGTCAGTCATTTCTTGGTATTTATTATGTCAGCACCCTGGTGTCCACTTCTGCCTCAGATGTAATTTGCTTAGTACAAGTCACTTTCTTACTACATGGCTGGTCATCCTGGGCTCAGACTAGAGAACATCACCAAACCTTTCAATGTGGAAAGCTAAAATTTCAAACACGGGCTAAAATGATTAAGGAGTTTCTTATGACTTAGTGACAGAATATAGCAGAAGACAGAAATAACTTTTCAACTTTTTCTCAAAACTGGTTAGTTGCCTAGAATATCAGTTCAAAGTTACTTGTGTACATAAAGGACAATTTTTAAGACATCTACATCTTACAGCATATCAACAACTGGTATGGCAGAAAATGTCCCCTGCTGTCCACCCACGGAGGTAACAGCTTCCAAGGAATTGGAGAGAACTGAACAGATGACATTCTAGTGTAGATCATAAATCTGACAATAAGAGAACAGGAGGTAAGCAGAATAGAGAGTAAGAGAAACTAGGAAGACAATGGGAAAGATGAAAGACAGCCTCTAGAGAGAATATGATGAGTTCCACAACTGGAAACACTACAGCTACTAAGGCGAGAGCCTAAAATCTCAAAGAAAAATAGAGGGACTCCAGGGCAGATACTTCACCAGCCTCCTAAAATATAGGAATTCTCTGCACAGTTTGAAATTACTGAAGACTATCCAGAATTTCATACTACCTATGAATTGATTTCAACATTTCTAATCCAAATTGAAATCTGTTGTCAGACTCTTTTACACCATTTTGAGAAACATTCTGAAGAACTTGGCTACTTGAGTGAAAATTGGATTATGTTAATAAACATGTCTTTTGCCATCTCCACTTTCTCTACATAACATCATCTCTCCTCCATCATTTAGTGTCCACTGTCTTTGAATATTGTAGAGGATAATAGAGTGCTTGGGTCACCTTATTTTACCCTTCTCCACTAATAATCATTATTTTTATTGTCACAGTCATTCCTTATTAAATTTATGATTGTTTCAATTTTTTTGCTCACTACTCCTTGTGTCCTTCTTTCTGAGTTCAGTTTCCTATTTCTATCACCGATTATCCATAAGTGGTAAATTCTGTCTACCTGAACATATCTTATTTCATTCTTATCCTTGAATGATATCTCAGTTGAATTTTGAATTTAGGTTTTTGGTTATTTGCCCTTTATAATTTGTACTTACTATTCCACTGTCCTCTGGTAGCTATTATCATTAGTGAGAAAACTGATGCCATCTAAGTAGTTTTCCACTGTAAGTAATCCATCTTTCCTCTCTGTTTGCTTTTAAAATTTCCATTTTGTCTTTGATGATCTCATGTTTCACTGCAACATATTTGCGTGTGAATGAGTTTTAATTTATCCAACTCTGGATATAATGCAATGTTTTAATTTCTTCAATTCTGAAAAATTATCTTCCGTTATCTCATTAAATATTGTCACAAATTGATTCTCTTTAGTGTCTCCTTTTGAAATTCTTATTGATACATTCTGAAATGTTTCATGCTATCCTCCATGTCTCTTAGCCAACTTTTTATATTTTTTAAATCTGTACTGAATTCTGGGTCATTGGCTAACTTTATCTTTTGGGTCACCAGCTGGATCTAATATGACATTTTTGTCATTCAGTTTTTAAAGCCAATATCCACATTTTTCTTTCTGAAAAGTTTTTTGTTTCTTATTTTACTATTCTTTCATATTTTCCTTACTTCTCCATTTACCTCTTCAGTCATTTTTAATATGCCCATTTTATAATTGTTCTCAGATTTTTGTAATTTTTGTTTAGTTCTTCAGGGTCCTTGTTCTTCTGATTTACTTTTTTGTTTATCGCCTGGCTTTTCTTCATGGTGGATTTTTTTCCCTTTGTGGCCTGTAAACTTTTACCATGAACTCATTTTCAGGAAAAATTGTGGGGTTTTTTTCTGTGGGATTTCCATGTGCCTGGGTTAAGAAAGTCTCATTTCAAAGCAGTTTAGCACATTTGGAAATAAGGAAAGAGAAATGAGGCTGGGGCAGGCATTTCAATAGTACTGAAAACTTTTATATTAATTTATTGGCTTCTATTTCCTCTGTCACAACTGCAAGATCAGGGATTTTGATTCAAATTCCATATAGATGGCAAGCTTCCTCACAATTCCTTAAGGCTGTTGAACAGAGTTTATGTGACTGGGGGAGCACCCTGGACTCCAGGCTATATTCAAAAAGGTTTGACTTCCATGATTTCCACATGGAAATAAGACTCCAACTCCAAAACCTCTGGGTCTATATCCTACACAAAATCCTATGGCCACTGACAATGGCAGCTTCTCACAGTAAGTGATTTCTCTCTTGTGTCCCACACCTGGGAATTTCCTTTTCTTTCTTCAAAATCAACCCTACACTTAGAAAGGAATTTTTTGCCTCTTTAAACAAAGCATTTCTTTCAGTTTATAATGGCATATGGCCTATCTGCTTCATTTTAATCCACCATGTTCTGAATATTTTATTTTCATGAAATACCATAGTTACTATTCTGGGATGCCCATATACTTGCCCTCCAGTCACTTTCTTCTAATTATAGATTCCATGCCACTGGCCACAGAGATGGGGAAATGATTCAGATCTGGCCAATCATCATGTTTAATTCCCTTGAAATACAATGTGATTGGCCTAGGGGCGATCTTCTGATATAAGCAGAGCCAATCCGAATCCTTCTCTGTGTCTGACATGCAAATATTGGGAGTGTGAAGTGTTACTTTGAGATAGAACAATATAAGCCTGGAGATACCATAGCCACCCTCTGCTGCTTGTTAGAATAAGTCATGTATTTATACTAGGAAAGAATGAGGCTGGCACTAAGAGGAAATCAGAACCAAGAAAGAAAAAGGAAAGAATAGACAATAGAAAAGAAAAATAGACATGTTTGAATCCCTGGGTCCTGGCTTGCCCAGAGTTGCCCCTGCTAAAGAAGCCAATGAATTCTTTTTGCCTAAGCTAATTTGAATTGGGTTTCTGTCACTTACATCTGACTAATACACCAATGAATTAAAGTACAACAGAATTAAGATAAGACAGCATCAATATGGGTTTCTTTTATTTGTTTATTTTTGGAGATCAATTTGTCATGCATGGCTTGACATGGAGCGGAGGAATTCTAAGTCATGAGGCTGATTTCTGGAGAAGCAGTGAGTGATCATCCTATCTAATCCAAGAGACAAGGAACAGAGTCACAGGATAAGCCAAGGTCACTTCCCAGCAATCTGAACAGGGACATTAAGAGCTAGGGTAGGGAGATGCCAGAGTCATAGCCAGGAGACAGGAACCAGGCATCAGCAATAAGAAAAACCAAACAGCACAGGAGCAGGCAGGGGTGTGGGCCTACCCATTCCTGCTAGGTGATGCCACCTGCTGTCCAAAAAATGAAGTCGGCATGGAATTGACTGCCAGGAGAAGTTCTTAAGCAAAAAGGGCCTTAACTTTTTTTTTTTTTAATTATATATCACAGCAGTATCTAGACAGGCATCAAAATAAATGGTTTCATGCTGATGATCAGTTTCCAAGGCAAATATCAAAGTGAATTACCTTCAGAAAGATGTGTCAAGATATAAGAAACTTGTTTTTAAGTTAAGCAGATTCGTAAGAAATATACTTTATGGTGTGATAACAGTTTTGGTTTATTCTCATGAAAAGGAGACACCTTATCACCTCTGTGTTTACAACTATGGGTCAAATGGGAGAGGAAGTTGACCTAATGAAGATAATGAACAAGCTTTTCAAATATTCAGAAGAAGCAGTATAAAGAATATTAAGTATCCATCCTCTGGAACAGATTTTAATGAGAGGATTAGTAAAATGTCTCTACCTTCATCTGAAAAGGTATACTAACTTGTGCCTTCAGTAATTATTTAAGAACCTTCCAAATAATTAGCTGTGTGTTGTGGGGGATGGAGAAAGGTGGAACTTGCCTTCAAGGAGCTTGCAATTTATTTAGAGATGATGGTACCAAGAGAAATAATGAATTTCTTTAGTGATATATATTTATAACCAGCCCTACACAACTGCTTTCTGGGATGATTTTTAGAGCAAGGTTTGTGCACATATTAAATTAAATAGCTACAAGCTATTGTTTGCCTATTTTAGTGAGGAGCTGTTGAAGGCAGGGACGGGTGACTGTACCTATCCATTTATATCATCAATGCTCAGCGTAATGTCTGGCAGATACAGATCCTCAGTATATTTTTGTTGAATGAATGGATGATAGATGTCTCGAGTTTCCTTAGTCACATGGTTCTTTGAGTCTCACAGCCATCCCATTAACTTCCATGTTAAATTTTGCTTAAGATGCATGAAATATAAAAAGTGTGGTCTTTCAAAATGTCACTCACTCTAAGTGCCAAGCGTTTACCAGTATCACACTTTAAATGACATTTTCTAGTAAGAACCTCTAAGCAGCATAACACTCTTATTTAAAAAAAGAATATTAGTGCTCTATTTCTCCCTCCTTTTTAATGATCTACATTGAATTTCCTTAGAAGCATTTGCTTATAAGGTAACAAAGGCACCTAGTGTGTATTTATTGTCATCCAAGAGCCAGCTGTTTAATGGGTTTCTTATTTTATCTCTAAGAAAATCTGGAGGCATTTGTACATTGTGGAATTATTTCGCAAGTAGGTCTCTCAGTACAATACTGGCAATATTTCTGTTTTGCAGATAAATGGCCGAGAACACTCAACATCCTCTTTCTGCTCTTTCATGGGTAGAGAAAATTCTGGACTTAAACCTTTATAGAATCTGTATTTGTTTTATTTCTTTTAAAGATTTACTTATTTAAATAGTAAAGGTGGGGGGAGAAAGGGGGACAGAGAGAGAATCTTCAAGCAGACTCCCCGCTGAGTGCAGAGCCTGATGCAGGGCTCAATCTCACAACCCTGAGATCACGGCCTGAGCTGAAATCAAGAGTTGGATGCTTAACTGACTGAGTGACCCAGGTGCCCCTAGAATCTGTATTTAAGTGAAGATTTCCTATTATTAAGTATGTTTATGGGGGATTCTTTGGACCAGAGTGGATCAGAAGTAGCTTAATCTATTTCCAATAAATATACATATAAGCCAAAAGAGGAAAATGAAAATCACCTATGATCCCACCTAACACTTTGATTTTATATATAAATTATATTTATAATATGTTATAATTATATGTATATACTCACAGACACACACAAATTTGGCTGTGATTTTTTAACTAAAATAGGTCTTACTGTATATATCATTTTAAAATTTCTTACTTTCTTTAAAACTGTATTGTGAATATCTTTTCACATCAATATATTTTTCTCCCTATGTCATTTTTCAAATGACTGCATAAGGATTACATGATATTAATATGTTATAATTTACTCAACCAACTAGTAACTTATGTACAATTTCTTGCTCAAATCAATGCACTCATCTCCGTGGAGAAATTGTTACATAGGCCCTTAGTTACTTCTTAGGATAAATTTCTAGAAATGAAATAGGTGGATCAGAGGATTAACATATTCTAATAATTCTTAACAAATAATGCCAACTGCCTTTGTAAAAGTTCTATTGCTTTTCTCTTTCACCAATAATGTAGAAGGGTTCCCACTTCCTCAAACTCCAATTTACCTGAAGGATGCTTGTTCTTTCATGAGTTCTGGAGATTTGAAGATTTGCTCATCAAAAAATAATACTTTGTTAGTGGTTTAATTTGCTTTATTTCATTACTAGTGAAGCTGATCTTATTTAGCAGTATTATTGGCCATTTATGTTTCTTCTGTTCATTATCTACTTATATCCTCCGCCCATTTTTCTATTATGTTTACTTTTTCCTTATTGGTCTTTGATAACAGCAGTAATATCAGCAGCTAATATCTAACTTCTATTGAGTGTTATGAGCCAGGCCCTGTCCTAGGTGTTTTATGTTTAATCTTGTCTAATGAGGTGAGGGCTTTTACCAGCCCTGCTTTATAAACAAGGCATCTAGGCACAGAGAGGTTAAGTAATTTACCTAAAGTAACATAACTAGTACATTTGGTATATTAAGGAGATTAACAATTCATCATGTACATTATAAAGACCATCAACCTATCAACATGTGTGTTGAAACTGCTTTCATTGGTTTATCCTTCATCATTTATTTGTGTTGACTCTTGCTTGGTAGAATTGCTGGACTCTATTGCCATCAAATAAATTGGCTTTTCTTTTCTAGTTTCTGCTTTTGATACCTTGATCACCTAAAGAATACTTTAAACAGATATAATTCAAACAAATTCAAACATTCAAACAGTATAAAAAGATACAAAATAAAGAGTTAAATTACATTTCCCCCCTTTGTATAAATCAGAGTTCTACAAAGCAAAAGTATCTCCTTTAACCATTTATGTTTTTCGTTCTTCTGATGATTGTCCTATGACTCTAAATAATATGGATATACCTCCATTTCTTGATTTATCAACTCCACATAGTATATATTGATTTATTATCATGAGAGATGTGACATTTTAGTTAACTTATCCCTTCCTTTCCCTCTCCCCTCTTCCAGCTAACTCCCATGAGTAATATCAATTTTGGTTGTGAGTGCCTTTATAACTTTCAGTAATATGCTTCAACCTCTATTTCTTGATTTATCAACTTTAGAAAGTATGCCTTAACTAAGTGCTTCATTCTTAGTGGGGGAAATCACATGTGAAAATGGTTATTCTCTATATTCCTTGGATCATAAAATGCTGTATCTATGAAAGAATGCTTCACTAGAAGCAGGTCTACCCTTAGTCATTTTAATGAAAGCAAAGAGATATGTGTAAGTAGAATGAAAGATATTGATATAAATGGTTATATGAATTATAAGTATATATATCTTTATATAGCATAGATTACATAGATTATAGAGATTATAGTCTTTCCAACTATAATGCTTTATTTATTGCTCAAAATAATTTTGTAATGTATACAGAACAACTGTTCTTACATTTCATAGGTAAGGAAACAAGCACGGAAAGTTTATAGTCACATACAGTCACTGTTGTGGTCTTCTAGGTTTGGTTGTGTTTTGTTTCTGTCCGGCACCCACTTCTTTTTTGTGGCAGTATCACTCTGAGCAATAATCCCACCTTTCCCCAGGCTTAGTTCATATGCTTTCAAGTGAAAATGAGTACAGTTTTAAACTCATGAAGCATGTGACTTAGAGCTGAGCCAATAAATGCAGGACATTTCTCTGGCCACAGTGGGTCTGAAATGGCATTATAATCTATAAAGTGTACTAAGATTTGGACTGGGAATAATGGGACAAAGATGCTTGCTCCATTCTCCTGAAGGAAGGCACAGCCCTCAGAGATACTGGCAGCCAACTTGTGACCAGGTGAGGGAGTTAACCCTGAAGAAGTTGAGAAAAAAAAGAGTTCCTGCTCATTTCACTGGGTCCTTTGCTGCCATTTCTACTCCTGCTCTTCAGTCACACCAGCCAACACAAATTCCCTTTTTGTTTACTCCAGTTTGGGTTGGTTTCCTGTCAACTGTAATAACTGCACAGTTAATCTGTAGCAATCCTGACACCAGCTCTTTTGACTTAAATCTAGGGCTCTCTGTACTCCACCATACTGCCTCTGAAAGAAATATCTTTGTTCAGGATTCAAAAACACACATCCTTCAAGACCTCTTCAATATGTCTTTTGCCTCTCTTCATAGCCTATTAAACAATCTTTAGAAATGCAAAACCATCACGTGGAATTCATTCATTTACCAACCAATACACATTCTATATGTTTGGGCATGGCATTCCCTACATACTTAAAATAACAGTATGGGTCAGAGACAGACAAGCTAATTTCAAAATTTTTTGTTAAATAAAGTCAATTTTATTTTAAGATGAACAATTCTGGATCATTTTAAGCCATAGGGACACCATCCACCACCTGCTGCTGTGTACAATGGTTGTGGTCATCAAATTTGATTATATGTTAGTTGTCTGAAACTCAGAGCACATTTAACCTAAGAAACAGTATTATAATTTGCCATTGGCTTCTTAGACTAGCACAGAAAAGCTGACTTAATCTAAAATGTGGCTAAATTACTATATATTTGAATGAAATGCTAGAGCACAGTATTGTCACAATACTAACAATTAAAATTTTAAAAATACTAAAACTGAAAAGGATGGTTCTTAAACAGGAGTATTTATTTATTTATTTATTTAAAGATTTTATCTTTATTTGTTTGACAGAGAGAGACAGAGCGAGAGAGGGAACACAAGCAGGGGGAGGGGCAGAGGGAGAGAGAGAAGCAGGCTTCCCACTGAGCAGGGAGCCCAACATGGGGCTCAATCCCAGGATCTTGGGATCATGACCCGAGCCGAAGGCAGACGCTTAATGACTGAGCCACCCAGGCGCCCCATTAAACAGCAATATTTAGTGATGGGAGATGGGAATGTAAATGAAATTGTGTGGCCATTCCAAAGGAGCTCTGGAGGCAGTGCCAAGGGCCATAGTGCTTGATGACTTGAGTTCTTTATTAAACTTGATTTCACATCAAAATGCATAACTTTTCTTTTCCATGGTACAAGAAGAGCTCTATCACTACTCTTAAACTTCAAAACTACACAAAGATGGAACTAAGAAGAGGAAAACACAAAAGGGATTTCATTTGTTCTTTTTTTTTTTTAAGATTTATTTATTTTAGAGAGAGAAGGAAAGCATGCATGTGCCTGCGTGAGCGTGCGCATAACTGGCGGGGAGGAGCAGAGGGAGAAAATCCACAAGCAGACTCCCCACTAAGCACAGAGCCTAATGTTGGACTCCATTCCTTGATCCATGAGATCATTTGACCTGAGCCAAAACGAAGAGTCGAATGCTTAACCAACTGAGCCACCCTGGCACCCCTCATTTGTACTTTTAATATGCATTTCAAGCACATAGACTCTGTGTTCAAAAAGTTACTATCTGGGGCGCTCAGTCATTAAGCGTCTGCCTTTGGCTCAGGTCGTGGTCCCAGGGTCCTGGGATCAAGCCCCGCGTCGGCGGGCTCCCTGCTCGGCGGGAAGCCTGTTTCTCCCTCTGCCACTCTCCCTGCTTGCGTTCCCTCTCTCGCTGTCTCTCTCTCTCTCTCTGTCAAATAAATAAATAAAATCTTAAAAAAAAATGTTACTATCTAAAAAACGCCAAATATAAGTGCAAACCCAAGATTGCCCTGCTATGCTGGAAGGGAATTGACGGAGGTTCATGCAGGGCTAGATTAGGGGCTCAGCTTGTGGGCTAGTGGTTCCTGAAGGAGACTGAGGTAAGTGGTGAAAGACCTGATTAGGCAGAAACAAGCTGGGGAGGAGCGAACTCTGTGCGTGTAAGAAAAGGCATGAGTTACCAGGCAGAGAGTTGTGTCAGGGGGAACAGTTTCATGTGAAGGAAGAGGAAAGTGAAGAGACAAATGTTTGAACTTCTGGTCTGAAAGTCATGTAAAACTTTTAAAAAGCACATAAGCAAGTGAGCAAAGGGTACACCATGGTGGAAAATTGTGCAGGGTGGAGGACGTGGCCAGCCACAGACGGCACTGGTGGACAGAGAGTCCAGACCCAGGATGGTGCAGGTACACACCCTCAGTAGAGCTAAGGAAGGCGCCAGTGGGATCCAGGTGCACCAGCTAGAAGAAAGAGCCTGCAGTTTGAAAGTGTGGAAGTTTCCATGTCAAGTATTTCTACTTTAGTTTTCCTTTTACTTTAAAGGTGGAACTTTTGGGGGTCACTCTGTGTAACACCTCAACCGCCAAATCTGGGAAACGTAAGATGTTGCTAGAATGGCAAGTGTCTTGTGCCTAGTAAGGAAGAGATCTTGCCACGGTGTGAAACACTTCTTAAGACATGCAGTGCATGGGTAGATGAGAGAAAAGGCACTGCCATAATAACCATGTATTGACCTGAAGAGATAATAAATAGACTGTTTCAAACGCCCCTGGGGCTTGCACACAACAGCATCAACATTGATCCTTGGAGTCTGCATTTTTAGTGGGAAACTAGTGAATGATGGTGCTGAAAGTGGAAAGGCCAAACTCTCCCTTGGTTGTAGCTGAGTGACTCTTTCCCAAGCTCATCTGTGCTTTAGTGGTTTCATTTTGCTTGGCTTTTTACAACTTGGCAGCCCAAGAAGCAAAAATGAGGGACTCAGCGGATTTGAAAAAAATGTTTACTCCAAATGTCCCTTTAGTACTCGTATTTCTTGGACAGAGATTCCTGATGTTCTAATTAATTGTTCTTGGTGTTTTCTTTAAAAGCATCCATTAGCATTTGTGAATCTGCCATGGCTTTTGCTCTTAGTTTCCAATCACCTGATATTTTCCTTTAATGCAGGAAAGGCACCTCTCCGGCCAGGTGAAATATAAGTTTATTTGAAGACCTTGCCTAAAAGTTGCAGAATTCACTGGCAACTTTGGGTGGTGGCCTTAAGAAATGTCAGCTAGTAGAAGAGTAGTGCTATTCTATGGTTTCCTACTCTCCTCTGTGAGATCTGGCTTTTAAACATCTTTTGTTACTTCACAATACATTTTCAAATGCATTTGAAGTGATTAACACCCTGAATTGAGTCCTGTTGTCATATTTAATTGTCAGCTAGCTATTTTTCCTTTGGGGTATTTGACAGTTGCCCAAAATGTTAGTCTTAATCTAAAACCAAGAAGAGACCTCTGACATAGTGAAAGCCACCAAAGTGGCATTTGTTAAATATAAAAGAGCACCAGTTCTCATCTCGAAAAGAAAATTCTTCCAGGATCAAGGGAAAATTACGTTAGCACTTAGTTGAAGCTCTATTAGTTTCACATGTCATATGAGGATTTAAAGATGTGTGTGTTCCTATAATACATAACATTTGCATTGAGAAATAAAGAGTAGTCTGACTCTCAGGTTCTATCTCCAATATGTCAAACTTACTATAAATACAATGGTTAGCAGTAGTCCATTATCTGGAAAATGGTTTGTATAAAGGAAAAAATTAAATGATATTGATTTGAAATGAGGGAAGCTCATATGTGCATTTTAGGAACTCTAAGTGAATCAGCTAAATACATGCACCTGAGGAAAAAAAGTTACCCTCTGGGTAGTATCTTGTAATAGGTTGGAAACATGAAACTCATTAATAGTGTTAAAAATTAAGGTACCTAATGAATTATACCCATTATTAGAGATTTTCTATGGTAGCAATTGTTTAAAAAAAAGAAATTGCCACATCTCTATGACATAAGAGAAAAGATACTCTAAAGCCACTGGGAATTATCACCAACTGGAAGCATATTTCACATGGTCAAAAAAACAGAGGTCAAGTTCTGGTACTTACTAGGTGAGGACAATGGCCACTGCATCATTCAACACACTCTCCCCAAACAGGAGTGTGTACAGGTCGGGGTCGACGTGCAGTTCATGGAAAATGGCCAGCACTGTCACTAGGAGGAAACACACACAAATATGCAGAGTTAGCTAAAACACAGCCATGGATTTTTCCTTCCTAAAAAGGATTCATTAAGTGCTCATCTTCTCAAATCTATCCTTGGTTTCCACATTGGACCTTCATTTAAAAAAAAAATCTGATGAGTCACTCCCTTGCTTAGAGATTTCTCTGGGCTTCCCACTGCTTTCAGAGAAAGTTTGAGCTCCTTGGTCCAAGTCTTCTATAATCTGCACCCTGCTTATCTTCCAGCATCTCCCCCTGTGTCCCCTGCTCACCCTTTGCTGCCTGCCTCAAGTCACACTGAACTTGCCAAAATTTCCCCAAATCACCCAAATCATGTAGTTTTTATTTTTTTTAAAGATTTTATTTATTTGACAGAGAGAGACACAGTGAGAGAGGGAACACAAGCAGAGGGAGGGGGAGAGGGAGAAGCAGGCCTCCTGCCGAGCAGGGAGCCCGATGCAGGGCTCGATCCCAGGACCCCGGGATCATGACCTGAGCCGAAGGCAGATGCTTAACGACTGAGCCACCCAGGCGCCCCCAAATCATGTAGTTTTTAAATTAACTTTGCATTTTGGTTCACTTTACCAGAGCAGCAATTTCTTTCCCATCCATGAGCTACCATTCCCCCCCATTCCTTAAATGTACACACACATACCCACACATACAACTTCTTGTTTCCCCCAAACCCCATTCTTCAATCTTTAAAAACCTCTCAAGTGTCCCCCAGGACCCCAATTCCTCAGCAGAAACCTGGCTCCCTCCTTTTTGATCCCCGTATTTGAATGAAATCACAAAACTTATCACAGAAGACACTGGGAGCTCCCTGGAGACAGGGCACATCTTTGCAACACGGGGTACTTGGCAAATGCTCAGTAAGTGTTTGATGCATGAATGACTGAGTGAATGAATGCATTAATGAATGAATGTTGTTACATGGCCTACTCCTGTGAAGGGAGAGGTGGTTGGCACCTGGCTCTCCTTCTCTCTTGAGATTATACTCATCTATAAAGATGAACCCTATGTTCCTAAAAGCAGGACTGAAGGACTTGTTTCTGGCAGCCTGCTGCTTGGCTACCATATGCACACATATTATATGGAGCCTCTGAGCATACATCAGGACAGTAAATAATCACACACTGATTATCTGTGTTCATCAAAACCATTCAGTGTCTTGATACTTGAAACAGTTATGCAAAGTGTGAAAAGCAATCATTAGGAAAATGATCCACTGAGTTGATTGCCAAAGGGGTAAAGAGGATGATTGGGAATGATACTGACGGTAAATTTTTTAAGGCAGAGTGGGCATTTTCATTTCTGTCCTTTCCTATTTCATGGACTGTGAGGTTAGTAACTATGTTGTATAAAAGAATAGTGCTATGGGGAACAAAAGCTGAGTTTGAAGGTTTTGTGAGTAGAAACAAGAAGTTTGGTACTTGTTCTGCTGCAGTGGGGAGCCAGGAAAGGATTTTTATCAGAAGACTGACAATCTGATTTTAGCTTTGGAAATAAAGCACAGGCAGCAGGGCAGAGGACAGAATGGACATGTGGCTAGAGGCTTTCCCAAATGTTCTACCAATAAATTAGCTGTACTGAAATAGAATCCTAGATTCAGGCTCACAAACTCCTGCATATCCTGCTTCACCCAGCACATCCACCACCCTGGGTTCTGATAGGTCAAGGGCCATGGTGCTTTGTACTTCACTTATTCATTGATTTCTATCTTCCCTGTGTGTCACTAGCCCTTAGGACACCGTTACAATATAGCAAGGCTTTAATGAGTGAATATATAAAAGGTAATGTCAGAGAGGACACAGCAAAAGAGACTGTATGTCCAAGATATTTGGGATGGAGAACTGATGAGACTTGGTGTTTGAAAGGCAGCAAGGGGTGACTCTGGGTTTCAATCTTAGACAATTAGTGGATGGGGCTGCATAAGAGAAATTAGTTTGTGGACAGGGGAATACAGTAAGTTTGGTTTTGGACATGCTGACTTAAATAGGTGGAATTTCAAATGGAAATTTCAGTAAGAAAGCTGGAAATAAAAGGCTGGAACTATACAGAGTTAAGACAGAAGAAAGAATTTGGGGTTATAAGCATACAGATGAAACATAAAGCCACAAGAATGGCCGAGCACTTGGGCAAGGTGTATAGACAAGGAAGAGAGTTCATAAGAGATTCTTAGGGATATTTACAGTCAAGGGGTGAGTGGAGAAAAAGAAGCATGAAAAACACAAGTGGTATATTTGCCAAACCTGACCCTAAGCATGAACAAGTCAGCTGGAAACTATATCCATCATGAATTTCTGTAGATAGATTTTTTATTTACCGAAAATTATCCTAGAGGAAGGAATATTGAACTCAACAACCAGCTTTGGGATAGAAGGGACAACAGAAATAAAATGTTATGCATTGGCATGACAGTTAGCCAGATCCCATTTTGCCAGCCATAGAATCAATTTCATTATTCTAGCTGAATAGGTCCTTAATGATGATAGGCAAAATGGCAGAGATGTATTCTCTAGTAGTGGGTAGGTGTTCACATTTGCTACAACCTTACTCTTTGCAGGAAGTGGTAGGAGGGGAAGGTAGCAATTATCTCTGCTAAGTAATCTCTTTCTCCTTCTTGGATAGAGTCAAGACCTTGTATCTCATCAAAACAAAGAGGCTTCAGTTGGGGGGTTTTAATTAACAGCATTTTCCTTTCCCTAGGATCTTGTGGAATAAAAGTAAAGTTATTCTTAAACTACAAAATTCTAACATAGCAGCTTTATTGTTGACTTTCGTCTCTGTAGTTATTTGTATTTCTAAGCTCTGAAGATGACTTGCAGCTCATCTGCACTCCCAGAGAGGTTTCCTAGGCTCACAAATAGGGATGAAGAACCTGTGTTTCTTTCCCCTGCCTCCCAGTTATGGGGTACCCTCTGTGCTGAGAGGGACTCTTCATCTTTCCAGTGAGAACTTTAGGCTTTCGGAGGGAAGGTTTTTAATTGAATATCTAGTTTTGTTCAAAATTGTTCTGGCATTCCCACAATTCCTTTTGCACAAAGAACTGAACTCTAATTCATAAGCGATATCCCACACAAAAGAGAAAAGCTATTATTTTGCACATTCCTATCTACCCTGTGAAGAAATGGAACAGCTTCGAAATAAAGCCAGGCAGTGTAACCTACAAGATGGAATATTTGCTGGGACCACAAATGAATTGAATAGGTGAGTCAGGAAATTAACAACCCACTCTTACTGCTAAGCTTGGAGCTCTTAAAGAAACTCATTTAATTAGCTCACTGGCAGGGCTCGATCTTACACAGAATGTCCAAGACTCTGTGGCACCTTCCCAGGAGACAATCTCTTGGAACTGTGGTGGACACGCTCACACCAGCTCTGCACACACCTGGTTGGGTTTGTAAGGACAACCCGGGCCCAAGGCTGGCCAAAAAGCAGTGAGACTTCTTGTGAGAGTATGAGGAGAACACACTGGACACCATGTAGATAGGAAGGGATGGAGACACAATCCAATTTCTTAAACCTCTGATTTTAGCAGGGATTTGGTCTTATTTGCCTTTGTCACACTTTAGTTCCACTTATCTCTTTGTGGCAAGTTCTAACACTCCATTTGGGGCTTGGGGTTCCTGTTCTTCCATACACCCTCTCCCTACCTGACTTTTTAGCTAGAGAAAAACCCATTTGGTCTCTCAAATTGGTAGTAAGGGATACAAGCACATATAACCTTATGCTTAAATAGATGACACACACAAACACACACACAGCTACTCCAGGTGAGAGTAGTGGATGATTGAGAAATGTCATTGAATCACTGGAGATTTCTGAGAAAATAAATAATTTCAGCAAACAGCAAGAGGTAGTGGGGGGCATGAATGATGAGGCAGTGGTGTGGACTGCATTTCTAAGAAGCTGGTGATGAGGGATGGAGAGAGAAAAAGTAGTCTATGGGGTATAAAGCACGGTGAGACTTTTTCTTAGATTTCTAATTTATAGGTTGAACAGAATAACCCAGAGGAAAGAGAGGTTGAAGACAGGGGAAAAAGAAGGGGAACTGCTGGAACAAGGTCGAGAGAAGGCAGAGACCAACTGAAGGGTTGAACTAAAGTTGTCTTCTCAGTAAAGCAAGATCATTTGCTGAGAGCAAGGGGACCAACACATGAATTAGAGGCTAAAGGAGGGTTGAAAATGGCCAGAATATCTGGTGGTGGGGGGGATGATTCAAGTTTTATGAAAAATTATTAAGGTTATATATAGGATAATTCTCATTCTTCAAGAGAAAAGCCCCAACAGTAAAGTAATATGATATTTTTGATTAATTTCTTCATCATACCAAGAGTCTTGTCCCCTACTACAATTAATGATAGCATCAAAACTAATATTTTCTTTTTTTAAAAAGATTTATTTTTTATTTATTTATTTGAGAGAGAGAGAATGAGAGACAGAGAGCACGAGAGGGAAGAGGGTCAGAGGGAGAAGCAGACTCCCCGCTGAGCAGGGAGCCCGATGTGGGACTCGATCCTGGGACTCCAGGATCATGACCTGAGCCTAAGGTAGTTGCTCAACCAACTGAGCCACCCAGGCGCCCCAAAACTAATATTTTCTCATCTCAAATATAATAAGCATAACTGGAGATAATAATACAGATAATGACTGCCGGACCCCATCAATACATCCATGTGCTGATTCTTAAAAGATATTTTCCTTTTTCTTTTTCTTTTAATGCTAGTATTTTAACTGGCCACTTTTCCAATGCTCTTTCTCTTTCAGTCACTTCTAAGCCTTCGGGGTGATTTAGTGACAGTTTCTTCCCTAGGATCTCCATTAGTAGCTTTCTGACCCATATTTTTTTTGGTGTTTTACAAAGAATCTAAATTTCAAATGATATTTTAATGCAGCAGCTCTCTGTAACCTGGCACAAGATCTGCCTGGGTCCATGGACAACTCCACACAATAGTTCCTACCCCTGTTGTTCTAAGTTATCACTCAGTCTTGTCAAAATGCTGGCTTTCCCTGGAGAGTGCTTTCTGTGGTTTTCTGTGCAAATCAGTATGTATGACATTTGTCCCCAACACATGGAGAATCAAATATCTCAGGCTTGCGCAGCAGAATTGTGTCAGGCCTGACAGGTGGAAAACCCTGGAATTCTCATAAGCAAGGTAGCACTTTTCTAATTCCAAAAGTGAGTATTGTGAAAATGTGTTTTCTTTTTCTCAGAGGGTTGATGGAGGAGGAAATTCTCCTGTAACTTTCCCCACTTTTCTGAAATACTGTACATAGTGAGATTTCAAGAAGAAGCTTCCAAAAAAATTGAAGTATCCTGAATACAGGCTGAAATACTGGAATTTTTTTTGAGCCTAAACCTTCTCAGTGGAGACTCGGCAGCAAAATCAGTACACAAATTGGTTTTGCCAGTCAAGCTCTGCTAATCATATCTCAGAAATACAACTAGAAAACCTCAACCTTCTAAAATAGATCAGAGAAACAATACTAGATCTAGAAAGCTAATCACTAGAAGTTACTTCATTGAGGTAATTCTAAATGAGAAGTTACACAAAACATCATGAATGATTTAGCCTTAAAATATTGTAATTTTATTTTGGCCATCAATATATCATTTTGGTACAGAGTTAGTAGTGGAGAAAATACTATATGCAATAACACTATTACAGTCTTCTTCACCAAGGATCCTTGGGAGAAAGAAGCTCTCATGCCCCAAGGCAATGTTTTCAAAGTATCATCTAGGGACCCCTGGGGGTTTCTGAGACCTATCCAGGAAGATCCCCAAGGTCAAATCCATTTTCAGAGTAATATGAAAATGCTATTTGTATTTTTCATTCTTAATCTTTCATCTGTGTACAGTGGAATTTTCCAGGGGCTATATGAAGCAGGACAGTACAATTGAATGCAGAAGCAGATGTGACAATCCAGCTGTCTTCTCTTACAACACACATTAAAAAAACGTAAAGCAATGTAACTTTTCTTAGTAAATTTTTTTTGCTTTGGAAATTAATTTATTTTTCATAAAAATATGTTATTTAAGATGTAAATGGTTTATGGTTGTTATTTTCTTTATTTTTTATTTTTAGAGAGAGAGCAAGGTGCTCAGAGGGAGAGAGAGAGAATCTTAAGCAGGCCCCACGCGCAGCATGGAGTCCAACATGGGGCTCGATCTCACGACCCTGAGATCATGACCTGAGCCAAGATCAAGAGTTGGATACTTAACCGACTGAGCCACCCAGGTGCCCCTATGATTGTATTTTCAATTAACAAAATATGTTTAAAAATTTTTTAAGTTCTGATATGGTAAATATTGATAGATATAACACACATAAAGAAAAACTCCTTGGGGTCTTTCCCTAATTTTGAAGAGTTGTAAAGGGCTTGTGACAACAAAAAGCTTGAGAAGCATTGTCCTAAGGCATTTGTTGTATGTAATGAATTAACTTATATTCTATGCATTAAGTTAAGCATCATCTTGTAAAGAAATGAAAAGGGAAAAAATAGTCCCTCAAATAATTTTCTGTAGAGCTTAATTCTCGTGTTGGATTCCTGTTGAGTAAGGCTCCCTAGATCTTACTATCTCTTGTCACACAGTAACAAGCTGATTCTTTTGGCATGCACGTAGAGGATTTCTATGAACTCTTAAATGAGGAAAATTATTCTTTTCACATTAACTCCACTAGTACACTTCTGGAATCACATTTCTGTCATTAGTATTTGTACTTGTTTAAGTCTTTTTTTTGGAATGTAAGTGCTTTGTGGACAGAGATTGTTTCTTCAATATGTAGATACATAATCAAAACATTGACAATCACACATCTTTTCCTTGACTTCAAACATGGCTGAATGGTGTTCCAGAATAATTTACTTTCTCTTGTGCTTTTTTTAAAAACCAAAAGTAAGGTCCTTAGAAGTCACTAAGAATATAAAAAGGTCATCTGAAGATCATGATGTTTGGCATGAGAAGAGAAAAATAAATAATTTATATGAAGATTGAAAAGAGAGAAACCTGAGAATAAATCTGGTGTTGGGGGATGTTTTCCAGATTTTGTGTTTGGGAATTTATAGACTGAAATCTGCTGGAACTTTATCTAGTACTTTAAAATTTTTCCCAAAGGTACCTACAACAGGAATATTCTAAATTTAACATTAGCACAGAACATAAACATTTAACGAAGACCCAATTTTCTCACCAATGGTGTTTAATGAGCCATGGTGCAGTTTAATGGGGAATCTTTGCAGTATGCCCAATATCTGAGTGAGGATGACTCACCCTGTTATACAAGGATTCTCCAATCAGGATTATGACCTAAGCATTTTGCCATTTTAAAAATGAATATGGTAGACAAAGGTTTACCTACATATCATGAAATAAATTCAGGGAAAAGATCAGTGGAGTCATAAAGCAGCCAAAATTTGGGTGAGTCCCAAGAAATCAACACTTGGGGGTAAAGATATCACTGTGACCCATTAAATGTAACAATTGTAAGGAAAGAGATAATTGTGTTAGTCATGACCACAGTACACATCAAATAAGTGGGCCTCACAAACAAATTTTTCTCTTGCTACAAAAATATATGAAGCAAATAGTGTCATATACTATAATTTCTCAACTTGTGGATCAAAACCCTGAGGGACAATACAGGAAGGTTTCAAAGTAAAGGGTGAATAGTCCTGTTTTCTAAGCAGATTAGCAAAACTGCTAAGATGAACAAAAGTAATATTGAGAAGAGTCTACACTGAGCATGTGAGAGAGCAAGGGGAAAAAAAAGACATGAGGAGAGAAATCATATCATGAATCCATTCATTCCTGTCATCACTCTGTGTGGTAGGCTGAATAATGTCCCCCAAAGATGTCTATACACTAATGGAAGCTGTGCATATATTACCTTATATGGCAAAAGAGACTGTGCAGATGTAACTAAATTTACCTTAAAACAGGTAGATTATGTTGGATTATATGGGTGGATCCAACGAAGTCACATGAGACCTTAAATGCAGAGAAACTTCTTTGCCTGGAGTCAGAGAGATGCAACTGAAGAGAAGGAAGAAAAGAGACTCAAAAAAAAGGAATGCCAGGAAGATTTCATGTGTGAGAAAGATACCATACGCTTGCTGACTCTGAGATGCAGGAGATCACCTGCAAGAGCCGAAGAGAGACCTCTAGGAGGCAAGGGTGTCCACAGCTTTCTGTCAGCAAGGAAACAGGGACCCCCATCCCACAAGTGCAAGGAACAGATTCTGCTAGTCACCTGAATGAGCCTGGAAGTGGATTCTTCCTACAGCTTTCCCTTAAGAGCCCAGCCAATCAACACTTTTGATTTTGGCCTTGTGAGATCCAGAGTAGAGAACCCAGTTGAATCAACCTGGACTACTGACCTATAGAAGTATAAGATAATAAATCTGCATTATCTTAAGCTGTTTGTGGTCATTTGTTATAGCATCCCTAGCAAACCAGTACACTCTGCTCCCCTCTCACAGAAGGAACTACAAAATGATGTGCAGGTTAAGCCCCCAGGCATTTGACTTTTTAATACATGAGTTACCGAGTAAGGATGTGGCTAGTACAACCTTTCATAAGCCACAGTCCTCCCTGCCCCTACCCAACCACTGGTAGAAGAGAAGTCACTTAGGAATGTTTGGGTGGCTCAGGGAGTTAAGCATCTGCTTTCAGCTCAGGTCATGATCCCCGGGTCCTAGGATGGAGTCCCGCATCCGGCTCTTTGCTCAGCGGGGAGCCTGCTTCTCCCTCTGCCTGCCGCTCTCCCTGCTTGTGCTCTCTCTCTCTGACAAATAATAAATTTTTAAAAAATCACTCATTTACCCAGAATGTATTCTTTTATAGCTCATCAAATCACTTTATTTTCCAGTGTTTA
The DNA here is from genome assembly GCF_004348235.1 of Phoca vitulina. Classification (NCBI taxonomy): domain Eukaryota; kingdom Metazoa; phylum Chordata; class Mammalia; order Carnivora; family Phocidae; genus Phoca; species Phoca vitulina. The sequence goes on along the minus strand of NW_022589713.1, from coordinate 14,117,133 downwards.
TCCTATCTGGGGTACACTGTTGAGCATGGTCAGCATTAAGAATTGGTGCTGAGGTAGGAATAACAAAGTCTAAACCAGGATGGAGGGTCAGCACAACTGGGCAAACCAAGTCTGAGGAGAGCAAGCCAAAAGTAATAAAGCAGCTTTTAAGCAAGCAATGGCCATTTTTATTTTTCTTCTTTAAACCTTTTCTTTGGTATTTTATAAATTTACTATAATAAGCATGGATTCCTTGTAGAATCAGAAAGTAAAAAAGCCATTTTAAAAATTGGCAAAACTTAATGAGGAGATAAAGCATGGAACTCGGAGTCTCTTCCCACAGCTCAGGAGGCAATACATGAGGACCCCTCCCCTCCTCACTCCTTCTCAGGACTTCGTCCCTGGGCTTCCAGACTGCCAAGCCCTCTAGTATAGGGCACTGTAGACCTTTGCAAGGTCTCCCAAGTGCTCTCTTTTTTTACACTGGAGAGCCTAGCCTCTCTTTGCTTCCCTTCAGCCCCTCCAGCCTCTCTTTCTCACTCTCTCTTTTGTGAACCCATCACTTTAATACAAATGCTGCCCAGGAATACCTCCTCAGTTTCCTTCTCATTCTACCAACGTGTCCTGGGCAATCTCATCCACACCCAGCCTTCTTAATTTCCAGCCCATTCCTTTCTCTCTGTCAACTACAGACTCCCATATCCAGCCATTGCCAAGACAACTCCACCTGGAGTTCTTTCACTGGGACAAATACTTATTAAGCACCAACTCTGTGCCTGATGCTGAGTGTGGGTGTTCCCCACCCCCTAGCCAGCCCCAGCCAATCTGCTGCTCTTACTCTTGAATTACTGAGAAATGGCATTATCACCAACCAAGAAGCTCTTCGTTTGTGTTAAAAAATGTTGTGATTTATCTTATTTGCAGTGGGAAGATCTCTGGACTTTAGAGGATATGATATCAAGAGGCAGTCCACACTTTGCAGTTCAGTAGTTTACAAGGTCAGTCAAGGAAAGAAAAAGAAAACAGTTCCAGAGGTGCTATATTACATCAGATACTGCAGCATGAACTAGCTTTGTCATATCTGAAATTTTAGCCCTCTATGGTAATCCTTTCTGGACTGGAGAATAATATAAGAATGCAGAAGTTTGACTGTAGATAAATGCATTTTCTTATGTGAAAGCAGCATTAAAAAAACAAAACAAAACAACCCCCCTGAAAAATAGTTTGCAAGCATTTTAACTTTTTTATGAATTGGTTCTCTTGATACAAAGTTGGTCATCACTGGTTATCAGTTGTTCATCTATATATTCCCCAATGCCTTTTATAGTTTCTGGCAAGCAGTAGACAATTGATTCTGTTGATCAAATGAGTGAATGAATGACTCCTGAAGGTCATGCACCATGTAACTAACCCCTTGAGGGGCAGACCAGCTCCTGCCTCTCTTGTATTCTCCCACTGTGATCAGTCACTTCTTTGCCCACTCACTCGCTGACCTGGCAGCACTTGTTTTAAAAAGCTGTCTCCATTTCAGTTCAAAATAATAAATTGAACAACACAATGCTTTTATCTGTAGTACCCAGATAAAAGGTCAGTCTCTGTCCTTTCTTGGCTATGTTCTAGGAAGGAAGCCACTTGGCAAGGAATTCTAAAGCAAGGGGCCACTGAGAGGCTGTGTAGGGCAAGAGGACCTAATCCCAATCAGCTACTAGTGGGTGCTCTCCTGGCTCCTCTAGGCATCTCATTCTTAAGGAGGCACTCACTTTCAGGGTTGTGCAGGTGCTAACTCTGCACTTACACAGCCGTAAGAATAAGTGCCATCTTCAACCTCACTCTCTAGTTGCCTTACTCCTCCATGGTTTTGACCTCAGTCAGCCAAGCTGAGCCCTAGAGGGAGCCAGACAGCTTCTTGTCCAAGGAAATACTAAGAAATTTCCAAATCCAATTTGCCACCATGTGCAACATCTTCGTTAGCACATAAATGGAACGTGTGGGCTGGACGCTGACTTTCAAAACTTCTGCCCTGCAGGTCTGTCTTTGAGTATTGCTGAGAATGAACTGCTTTCATTTAAACAGAGCCATTCTGTTCCCCAAAACAGCGAGCCAGAGAGGTCTGTCAGCCTCAGCTGTTTCCCAGCTGTCCACAGAGCCATTGAATTGCTCCAAACGGTTTTTCAGTGTGTTCTTGAAATTTCAGCCTCAGAACACCTGGAGTCTTGCTTTATCCACTTTCAATATCCTGAAGCATTTATATAGTAGGTTGTCATCTATTATCTTCTCCAATTCTGTTCTGTGGAGCTGATTTTCCATACCTGAGCTTCTGATATATGAAGAAAGACCTTTGTGCCAAGACCACGCTATTTACAACTTTGTCCCAATATAGAGATAATGATTGGAACTTGACTCTGATGTAAAACCAACCTGTGTCCATATCCTAGCTGTGATGCAAATAAACTTGGTGATCTTGAGCCAGTTACTTAACTTCACTAAGCTTTCAGTAACCTTCGTCAGTACAGTGGAGATAAAAAAAAAAAAAAAAAAACCCTTCCTCATAGGTTTTTGGATAACAATGAAGTGGGATAATTCATGTAAAGGGTCTGGTAAATTATAGCTCAATTAATGGTGGGTATGATTACTGTTATTCATGTCATCAAAACCATCAGAGGGTTTGTCACTGTAAGATGGAATGATATCTTCTACCTGTGTGTTTCTTCTTTTACCCTCAAAAATTACTTCAAGAGAGAAAAATGGATATTATCAAGCAGAGAAACAATGGAAACTCTTCTCTACCTCCCTCTCTCAGAAATTACCTCTTGAATTTCTGCACTTGGAAAGAATACCTAATTCTTGTTCACTGGGCATTTACTTTCTCTTTCAGAGACTCAGGGTTCCCATCTGAAAATGAGGTTGAGTGAGTTTGTCTTTTAGGTCCTTCCAAAGCTAAAATTCTATGGCTCTCAGACTCAAACTCCAAACTAAAGATTCCAGATGTGGAGTGTATATGTTTTCCTAATTTTGCTGATGGAGCCTGGATGCAACACTGCAAGCAGAAGTTACACAACAGCAAGTACAGAATAGTGTTATGGACAGATGATTGTAAGTTTGATTCTTATCTGCATGAGTGAGGAGAGAGTTCTTATAATAGCAAGTGCATGTGCCCTCCTTGCCTTAACCCTGAGCCCCAGGATTATCAAGTCAGGACACCCCCAATGGTGTCTGAGCCCAGGGAGATCTTGCTAAGTTTGAGCAAGTCATATTGTCTGTGGTCCTATATGGGAATGGAAAACCACTACTTGTAGGGCCATCTCTTACTGGAGAGAAACATGACATCACATGTCAAATGACATGTTATCTCCTTCAGTCAGGCAAAATATTAGCTTACGGTGAGGGAAGCTCTAAGCCCTCCCAGTCCCCTCCCACAAGAGTGGTACCGGGGTCCGTGGGGCCCTTTCTCTGTGCTTACAAAGCTGCTTGGACTATCACTCTCTTATCTTTTAAACTTGTATCTACAGCCCTCTTTAAAGATTTTTTTAAAAGATTTATTTATTTATTTCGGGGGAGGGCACAAAGGACAGAGGGAGAAGGAGAAAGAATTTCAAGCAGACTCACACTGAGCATGGAGCCTGAAGCTGGAGTCAATATCACAGACCCTGAGATCATGACCTGAGCCGAAACCAAGAGTCAGATGCTTAACAGACTGCACCATCCAGGTGCCCCTAAAGCCCCCTTTAGACTGGAACTTCTTGAGGGCAGGATCTGTGTCTGGTTTATTGCCCTTTCCCTCGGCCAGTCCTACAGTGCTTACTACATAGCAGGTGCTGAATAAATGTTTGCTAAGTGAAATTAATCATAAAAAGGAGAACTTGACTATTGAGTTTCATTTTGTGTTGAGCCTAATTGGCACATCACTGTTCTATTTTGAGAAGTAGCAGTGGTCTAGAAAAAAGAATATTGGACATGCTTTGTCTCCCATTTCTGGCACTTGTAAGCCTTGTACATTTAAATAAACCACTTATGCATTTAGAACCTCAGTTTATTAGAATGGAGATAATTGACTGTGGTGATGATCAAATTAGATGATATATGTGTACACACTTAGTTAATGGTTGTTATCACTAGATGACATACTCCGAAGCAGGAAAATTCAGAGGGAGCTTTTCATTTGCTGCCAATTGGTGGCTTTGGGTTGCTTCTAAATATTGACTCAAGTGCACCATTGCTTTGATGGGTAATTCGAATAAAGATGTTACTGATTTTAGAACTAGCTGCAAATTAGCTAAAGTCAATAATATATTTTGATCATATGGCTGTTAGTATCTTGCAAAACCACAGTCTAGAAATCTAAGGAAAAAGAGGCTCTGGCTTTGGTATCAATCTTTCTTTAACTTACTATGAAATCTTGAGAAAATTAAAAAAATTCTCTGCACCCAATTATTTCACTTAAATGCATCCTCTCTACCCAAGAAAACTATGTGAAAATAACTGAAGTGCTGTGTGTGGAAGCTGTCTTGAGTTCTTTGAAAGAGATACACAATATAAATCTAAGCTGTTATTTTTTTTCTGAGTAAATTTGTTCAAGAATAGAATCTGGGTTTATGATGGTGTTTTATGGACCTAGGTTTATGTAGAGGCTTTTAAACTGATACTATCCCTGTGCACCTAATATGGAATTGGATAGACACAGAAAATGCAGTTGAGTTCTGTTAAATGACACCGTATGCAGGCTTGAAACACACTGCATAGTGAAAATGGCCGGTCGCTCTGCAGTCTCCAGAAGCCTGTTGCCTTCAATGGGAAGTACGCTGTCTAATATCCTCTGACTTCCTCAGAGGTGTAATTTTTTCCTCTGGGAATTCAATGAAAGCATGAGAAAAGACCCTGAATATTCCCTCACTATTTCCCTTCTCCCACAGCAACACTAATATAATACTTCTCTACCAAGTATGATACTAAATGTAGAGTCACCCAAGTTTGTCCACAAATAACTGCACAAATGGTTCAAGGACATGAACCTTAAACTATGTGTAAGCATTTTTTTTTTCCTTCAGAATGTGGGCATACAACCATCTCAGTCTCCTCCTATGCTGCTTAGCAGATATTAAATGAATGTTGTCTCTGTTCTCTAAGCCAGACTGGTACTGAAGGAACTACTTTGTACATTACATCGTATTTTTGACTGCAAATAGAAAGTTATTCAGTTTTCTCTTGAATTCCTGTGTAGAATGTTGATAATACCAGTGATGAGAAACCACAAACTTACTGTAGTCTAAAACTCTGAAATGCATAGGCAGAGGGGGCCAGAGGTGAAAAAAATACAATATATATAACTTTAAAAAGAAGACATGACCCAAACAAAAGAAATAGATGAAGACCACAATGAAATATTGAAAAACGACAGTGAGAGTGTGATCAAAGGGACTGAAGAAAAACTAAGCTGAAAAATAAAAACTCTTCTGATTATGACAATGTTGGTAATCATTTCTCCTATGTTAAAAAAAAACAAAATTCTAACCAGAGAATTCAATGACAAATGAAAAAATATGAGACAGCCCTATTAAGTCACCCTTACTGGAGAGGCATTCCTCCAAAAATAACAGTTCTACTTTTAATTATAGGTTCTTGGGTCTGTTAATCAGCCATCTTCCTCAAGGCTAAGCTTGGTGCAAATAACAGACAAAGATTCAGCAAAATGCCCTGTTTAATTAAAAAGAATTTAATTAAAAATATTTTTATACACATGACCAATCACCATTATTTATGCAGATGTTCCTTCATGGTTCTTTGGAAACGCTTTTTTTCTCTTTTCTTTTTTTTAATATGCTGTTCTTCTGCAAGAACTGATGTGAAATGAGAAGCACTATGACTGGTAGTTAATACCTATTTTTATCAAAACAGCAGTGCAGCTCACACATCACCCGTGCAGCCGTAACCATAGTAACTCCAAATAGAAAGGGTCTTCAGATTATCAACATGATCAAAGGTAAGATAGTTTGTGTGCCTCTGGAATAGTTACACTGCAGAAAACTTTAGAGGATAAAGGTGGCTTTTTTCCCCCCTACAACTTAAATGTTGAATGAAAATAGTGACTTGCACTACAGTGTATAAAAACGTCTCTCATTTTGGAAGACTCTTATTTCCTCAAAGTGTTAACAGAAAAGATGAAAACTCAATGCTACACATTTGTCCAGTGCTTCTATCTGATTATACCGAGGAGACAATAATAATCATTTTGCCAAGTTGGAGAATTTGTTACAGGGAAAACCCCACCCTTGGTTGGCCTGCAGGATGAGAAGCCATAATTTGTGTCCATGTGTTTGGAGGATGGCTATGGTCAGCGGTCACTGTAGACACACATTATGTGGGATAAGCTATATATGGTGATTCAGGGTCTGGACTGGCAGTCCAATTACGAATAAAAGGAGCTTTTCATTAGAGAAACAGTGGAACTGATTTTAAAAAGCAGTGAAGTACCAACCCAAACACAGACCTGAATTTGGCTTTATAATTTGTGGTGGGGGTAGAGTGGAGCGGGGAGGGATGGGTGAGCAGGGAATAAAGCCTAGAACACCCATGCTCAATTATTCTATCAGAGGAACTATGATTTATATAATTCAAATAGATTATACAAGCCTTTATACAACATTTTGTAATGCCTCAGGTGACTACAAAGAGCAGCATCTGGAAGCATAGGGAAACTACTTGGAATTTTAAATATCTAAATGTATAGAAGATACTACAAAAAGTAGGGAATCCACATGAAGGTAAATATAATTCAATTATGTTTTTCTTTTAAATCTCTTTATATTGGAGATTGACTATGAAAGTGGGTAAACAAGTAATGAAATATGAGAAAACAGTTATTTCATCATGGCTACTTAAGAAAACAATGCATATCTGGTAATTTTACATTCAATTGTAAACAAATAAGAATGCTATGATAGTGTTATCTAAAAAGCCAATAAAGTGACTTAGAAGAACTCATTGTTAGTAAAAATTTATTTAATAAGTTAGCAATTTACAAAAAAAATTTCTATACAGCATTTCATTTGATCTTACAGCAATTCTGTGAAGAAATCGGAGGTATTTTCTATTTTGTTTTGTTTTTACAGTGTCTATTTTAAGGACATGGGAAGTGAGGTTCAGAGAAGTTAAAGCACTAAAACGTACTGCTCCATTCACCCACGACACTAATCTTGCTTTAATGAGCAGACACTTTTAATATCCAGGATAATTCGGCCACTAGAAGACGCTATCTTGACTTCATTTTTAGGTAACCCTCCTACTCCATCACATGCCTATTTTGTTTTTAGGGGCAGTTCTTCTTGGGATTAAAAGTTTATTATCCATCCCTAACTGTGATCATTTTATGCTGATAACTTCCTAGGAGCTCTCTTAGATTTTTAACCCACAAAATTAGGAGCTGGTGACATATTCTCCAGTGTCCTAACTCACACTTCCTCTCAGGACCAATTTGCCCCCAAATTAGAGTGACACCTATTTGTGATTTTACGTAGCATATACTGGAAACACTGGGTAATGGAGAATGCCAGGAGACAGGTGGACTGGTGGCCTCTCAGAAGGGCGGTCTCTACTCCAAGAGGTGGAAGTCTAAGAGATCAGTACTGAGCCTGCTTCACTCCATAATTCACTAGTTTACTCAGAAATGCAAATATTCCACTCATCAATTCTTATATCCATCAGGTCTCTGGACTAGCATCATCAGCATCAACTGGACACTTAGAATTGCAGTTTTGGACCCCATCCCAGACCTACTGAATCAGAGTATCTGGAGATGGAGCCCAGGAATCTGCATATTAACAAACTCTCCAAGTGAGTTTTAAGGACACTCAAGTTGGAGAACCACTAAGTAGAGCAGGAATTACCTCAGCAATTATCTAATTCCTCTAGAATATATGAGGAAACTAAACCTAGAAAGGTAATGTAGACACCTGATTTGCCCTGTGAGTTAGTAGCAGGAACTCAACTAGACCTCAGATCTCCCAACTCCCAGTAATAAAAATAGCATGGTGCCATGACACTTGTCAAGTAGAGGCTGGTTGGGCTCAACATTAGCAAAGCAGAAACTTTGACTTTGTATCTATATTCCTCTTGGCTTCTAATTTCAATAAATGAATTATCATCCATGCATTTAATTTAGGCTCCAGACAGGATAATGCCAGAGTGAATTTTCTAAATTCAATTAACAAGAGCCAGTAGTCTCCTTATGAAAGCCAACATCCAGTGCTCAGGGCTTCATCAAACACTTGGGATTCTTAGCACACTTTAGCTGCCAGAGCAAGTCAAGATGTGTGACTTACATGTAATACACAAAGTCACTGAATTTTTTTTTTTTTTACTTCATGGCATGTGCAATAATATATTGAGTTGGATGATTTTCCTTTAAGATCTTCTTATCACATTTCAGTGATTTACTAACGATATAAAAATGATTGGTTAATTTTCTCATTTCTGTGAAATTTTGAAGAGTTCTTTTTTACATACATAGGTGTGCTTCCATATAAATGCATAAATGTGATCACATTATACATATTCTGTTTATTTGCTTGCTTTGTTTTAATTACCTTTTTTCTTTTCCTTTTTAACATGACTCCCTTTTCCACAATTCTTCATTTCCTAAACTCATACCTTCCCTCCTCCTAAGTAACCCAATTTATAATCTAGTATATGTCCCACCAAAATCTCTTTATATTAAAATTTTCTTTGTAATAAGCATACACACGCATTTGTAACAGATGTTAAATCAGAAGTTTAAGGAACAAAGAAAAAAAATTACACGTTCAACAATAAGATGCACAATTTAAAAATATTTATCCAAAAATAAGTTACATGACTCCCTTAAACCTCTCACCTACATTAAGAATGAGAAAGTGTCTCTCTCTAGACTCTAGCCTAGAGGTTAAGATTTGTGAAGGGAGTTGTTTTGCTACTTGTGAATCTCACGCCTATGGAGAGGGACTTTGGCTAGGCCATCAGACAGCTTACAATGTGACTAGAGTTTGGGGACACAGTGAAATACTCTTTGACTCTCACCTGAGAAACCTAATGGGTTATGGCTGTCCAGTTGCTCTGATGGTAGCTAATTATCTATCAAATAAAAAATTCCCTTACCTCATCTCTGCATCTACCTTTGTAGGTGTCAGAAACTGCATCCAGCAAGGGGTAGATGAGAAGCATGAGAAAGAATAAAGAACCCAACCACATCTCTTCTCCCAAAGGTAGGCAGCCTGCTTTCAACGGCTAGGGGAGGTAGGGTAGAGTCTTAAATTAAATTGAAAACTTCTAGTATTATATGGGATTAGAAATGTTCACTGCTGAATTGAAACTCCAATTGCAACTTAAAGACCAAAGATTTTTATCCAGCAGATGGAAAAAAATGTAACCTCACCGAATACTTTAAAAGGAGCATGGAGAGAATGGAACAGAGAAGCCCAGAAATAAACCCACGATTATATGATCAATTAATCTATGATAAAGGAGGCAAGAATATGCAATGGGGAAAAGACAGTCTCTTCAACAAATGGTGCTGGGAAAACTGGAAAGCTACATGCAAAAGAAGGAAATGGGATAACCTTATTAAACATACACAAAAATAAACTCTAAATGGATTAAGGACCTAAATGTCAGACCAGAAACCATAAAACTCCTAGAGGAAAACAGAGGCAGTAATTTCTCTGACATCATTCATAGAAACATATTTCTAGAAATGTCTCCTCTGGCAAAGTAAACAAAAGCAAAATTAAACTATTGGGACTACCTCAAAATAAAAAGCTTCTGCACAGCAAAGGAAACAATCAATAAAATAAAAAGACAATCTGCTGAATGGGAGAAGATACTTGCAAATGACATATCTAATAAGGGGTTGGCATCCCAAATATATAAAGAACTTATACAACTCAACACCAAAAAACCTACAAATAATCCAATTAAAAATGGGCAGAAGAAAGAACAGACATTTCCCCAAAGAAGACATACAGATGACCAATAAACACATGAAAAAATGTTCAACATCACTCATCATCAGGGAATTGCAAATCAAAACCACAATGAGATATCATCTCCCACCTGTCAGAATGGTTAGAATCAAAAACATAAGAAACAACAAGTGTTGGCAAGGATGTGGAGAAAAAGGAACCCTTGTGCACTATCGGTGGGAATGCAAACTGGTGCAACCACTGTGGAAAATAGTATGGAGTCAAAAAATTAAAAATAGAATTACCACATCATCCAGTAATTCCACTACTGGCTATTTACCCAAAGAAGATAAAAACACCAATTTGAAGATATATACACCCCTATGTTTGTTGCAGAATTATTTACATTAGCCAAATTATGGAAACAACCCAAATATCCCTTGATAGATGAATGGATGAAGAACCCAAGTGTCCATCAATAGATGACGTAATGGGTAAATATACAGTGGAATATTACTCAGCCATAAAAAAGAATGAGCTCTTGCTAGCTGCAACAACATGGATGGATCTAGAGGGTATAATGCTAAGTGAAATAAGTAGGTCAAAGACAAATACCATATGATTTCACTCATATATGCAATTTAAGAAACCAAAGAAATAAAGAAAAAAGAGACAAAGCAAAAAACAGATTCTTAACTAAAGAGAACAAACTGATGATTACCAGAGGGGAGGTGGGTCGGGGGATGGGTAAATAGGTGAAGGGGATTAAGCCTACACTTACTGTGATGAGCATTGAGTAATGTACAGAATTGTTGAATCACTATATTGTACACCTGACACTAATACAACACTGTATGTTAATTATACTGGAATTAAAATTTTAATTTTTTAAAAAAATTTAAAAATAAAAAATAAAGGAGAAGTGGGAGGAAAAAACGCAATTTCTATGGTTATACCCCGTGAGTTCTGCTTTATATACACACATACATATTTGTCTATATATTAAAAATTGGAATCATATTTTATATATACTTTTCTACATCTTGCTTTACAAAGTCAACAATGCCTCCTGGGTATCTCTCAAGTCAGCTGAAAGAGCACTAATTTATCCTCTTTAATGGCTACATGATATTGTATCGATGTCCTACAACCTTTCCAACAATTCCCTTATTGATAGGATTCACTTTGCTCCTTTTTGTTTTTGTTTTTTTTCTCCACTTAAAAAACATGTTGCAATAGACAGCCTTGTCCATATATTATTAAGAATCCAGTATTTTTACTTGTGTGGGACAGGATCCAGGAGTCAGAACACTGGGTCAGAAGGAACTATGTATTTTAAATTCTAATAGCTGTTGCCACACTGCTTTCCAAAAGTATGTTAATGATTTAAATTTTCACTAGAAATGTGTAACAGTCTACTTTTCCCTGCCTCCCTGCCATCAATGACTGTTATTTGGCATTACAATTGTTGCCAAACTGCTAGGTATAAAATGACATGCTGTTACTTTATTTTAGATTTCTATGACTTCTGGTGAGTTTGAACAACTTTGCATATTTGTACCCCAAGTGGACTTGCTCTTCTATGAATTGCCTCTTCATAATCTTTGTCCATTTTTCTGTTATTTATTGCCAGATTGACATTTTAAAGTGTTCTTTCTATATTAGAAATAATAATACTTGGGGGTGCCTGGGTGGTTTAGTTGGTTAAGTGGCAGGTCCTTAATTTTGGTTCAGGTCATGATCTCAAGGTCCTGGGATGGAGCCCCACATCCGGTTCTGTGCTCTGTGGGGAGTCAGCTTGAGGATTCTCTCTCTCCCTCTATCTCTGCACCACCCTGCTTGTTCTCTCTCTCTCAAATAAATAAATAAATCTTAAAAAAAACGAAATAGTAATACTTGGTCCTCTATATTTAAATGCTTTTACCCCAATGTGTTGTCTGATTATTGATTTTCTTAATGGTTATCTTTTATTATTTAAATATATTTTTTATATACTCAAGTATGTCTATTCTTTATTTATCAATTCTGGGTTTCCGTTCTATGTTTATTGCAGCATAATTTACAATAGCCAAGATAAGGAAGAAACCCAAGTGTCCATTAATAATGAATGGATAAAAAAGATGTGAGATACGCACACACACACACACACACACACACAATGGGATATTACTCAGCCATAAAAAAGAATGAGGTCTTGCCATTTGCAACAACATAAGTGGACCTAGAGGTATTATGATAACTGAAGTAAGTCACACAGAGAAACACAAATAGCATATGATTTCACTTATATGTGGAATCTGAAAAACAAGACAAATGAACAAAGAATCAAAAAAAGCAGAAACAGACTCACAAATGCAGAGAAAAAACTGGTGGCTGCCCAAGGGGAGACAGTGAAGGGATAGGCAAAATGGGTGAAGGAAAGAGAGAGGTACAGGCTTCCATGTGGAATGTAAGTCATGGGGATGAAAGGTACACCATAGGGAATATAGTCAATGGCATTGTAATAGTATTGAATGGTGACAGATGGTATCTACACTTATGGTGAGCATAGCATAACGTATAGAATTGTTGAATCACTATGCTGTACATCTGAAACTAATGTAACATTGTGTGTCAACTATACTTTAATAAAAAGAAAATCAGAGAAATTTGAATGTGGATAGGTACTAGATGATACCAATGGATTATGGAAAATTTATAGGTTTGATAATGGCTTTATGGTTACATAAGAACAATGCCCATAATTATAGAGATGTATACCAAAATACATGTGCATAAAATGACAATGTCTGAGATTTGCTTTCACATATTACTATCTACCACCTCTGAAAACAAATATAAAGTATATTTGTGTTTTATAAAAGCAAAATTACCATATTGCATATATTATGCTCCCAACTCTAACCAAGCAAGTCACAAATGAATTTAGTTGGTCAAGGGAGCATTTTATTAACCAAGAATATAATTCATGGAAATCCATTACTGCTACCAGGAAAACAGGCAAAACTGTGCATGTCTCACTTGCTGAGTATAAAATAGCGGCCTCATCTTAGTATAGGATAAAAATAACAATATATTAATAATAATAATAAAATTATCTCATGTAATCCTTATAAAGAATCTTTAAAAAGTCCTACTATGCTCATTTTATAGATGGAGAAACTGAGGCTCAAATAGGTCAGACAGAATGTAGATTTAAACACAGGCCTATCCCACTCCATAGTCAGTGTTCTTAATACTCAATGACTGTTCTATTTATTCAGTAAATATATACTATGCCCTGTGTAAAATTTGACAGGATTTTTATATTTTGAGATCTGTAGATGCTTTCTTAGATCTAATCATTAAATGTTATTTAATGTTGATGATGTTAAAGATAAAGGAATGTGGGGTGCCTGCCTGGCTCAGTCAGGAGAGTGTGCAACTCTTGATCTCTGGGTTATAAGTTTGAGCCCCATGTTGAGTGTAGAGATTACTTAAAACAAATTCTAAAAAAAAAAAAAAAGAAATGGATCCTATTAAGTACTATATATATTTTGACTTATTTAATTGGAGAATTGAATAATAATGTACATTAACTTAATGAGAAGAATTATTAACTGTACTTTCCCAATTGGCCACACAGGTAGTTTCTATTTACTTCTTTGAGGCAAATATTTATTTCTGTTATTGAGTCTACCCAATTTAGGGCCATTAAATGTGTCAACATACTTTGAAACAGGGGTAACATAATATAAATGTCAAGTTTCCTGGATTTCTGACAAACTCTATAAAACAAAACAGTAATGGGCATTAAAAAAACAACTCAGATTGTCAGACTTTAGGAACCTGTGATTTATGTTTCAACTAAGGAAAAAAACACGGTTGAGACACTTGGACAGGAACTTATTTAATCTGTTTCTCTCAAGTCAAAGGTTGCAGTATTTATAGTTTTGAATGGCACATACATGATATTTAAATCATACAGAGCGTTAATCTTGTTTCTCTTTGCTTTATTTCTGAAGCATGGGTGAAGCTAGTTTATGGGTTATTATGTGTTGGAGCAGAAAAATAGGACTGGAAAAAGAGACATTAGAAGGAAAATTTCAGACATACTAGTTCAAAATCATAGAAATAAAGTGCCTATATTTCACCAAAATGCCATAATCTGTGCAGTGCATTGTATTTGTGCTTAATTTTTCTACTCGACTTAAAATTGTTGTGGTATTTTTGTTAAGGATCATATTTTTGTATGTAATCTTAAAAAACTGAGCTCATTGCAATAGAAACAAGAATGTTGGTGGCCAGGGCCTGGGAGTTGGGGGGGATGGGTAGATGTTGTTCAAAAAGTATCAATTTCCAATTATAAGATTAATAAGTTTTAGAAAGATATAGCATGTTAATATGTTAACCAAACTATAATATATACTTGAAAGTTTTTAAAAGAGCAGATCATGAATGTTGCCACCACCACACACACACACACACGGGTAATTATGTGAGGGGATGTTAACTAACTTTATTGTGGTGATCATTTTGCAATATATATGGGTATCAAATCATCACATTGTACACCTTAAATGTACATATTTATATGTCAATAATAACAAAGGTGGAAAAAAGGATATTTTTTGACTAACAACCGTTCCATATCTATATTGCTCTATAGTAGTTCTGTCTGACAAAAATATAATGTAAACCATGTATATAATTTAAAATTTTCTAGTAACCACATTAAAAAAGTAAAAGTAAATGGGTAAAATTAATTTTAATAGTATATTTTCTTTAACTCAATATTAAATGAATCTCATAATTTCAAAATGTAATCAATGTAAAAATTATCAATGAGATATTAAAGTTTTCTTCATATTAAGTCTTTGAATCTAGGGTGTATTTTATACTTATGGCCTTTCAACTTGGACTAGCCGCATTCCAAGTAGCCATATGTGGCTTGTAGCCATCATATTGGACAGAAGAATTTTTTAGTAAGCCTTACCTAAAACAGGACAACCTGAATTAATTTTCTTGGAAAAAATAGGACAAGTCTATGAAGTAAGAATTATTTTCTAGTTTTAAATACTGGGCTAATACTTCTGGAGTTCAAAATAGCACAGCTGTATTTGAGTCTCAATGCAGCTGCATCATATAAAATGAAGACATTTTAATCCAAATAGGGAACAGAGAAATTGATGAAGTAAGAAAATGCACAGCCCAAATGTGCTTGAATGAGTGGCTTCCTGCAGACCTTGAAAGAAATCTCAGCCCTGTAAATACCAGGATGAGTTTCTGGCATCTTCTGAGTGATTAATACTTAAAGTAATGTGTTGAATTTTTCCTTTTCCTAAAGGTAGCTCCTATTTTTAACATCTTCCAACAACAACAAGCCCCCCCCAAAACAACAACAACAACAAAAACCCCACACTATTATAACTGCTTCTGCAAGTCTACAATCTATGGCTTGGTGCTCTGGAAATTTTTAAGCCACTGAACAACTGGTAAACAGGGAGAAAGAAATATTGGCTGTGTGGCCAGACAAGAAGAAAGACACATATTTTTGTTTTAGTTGAATATATCCTTTTTGGAGGACAGAAACCAGTATTGCCACTCAGTTGGAAGTTCAGCCATGTGCTGCGAGTTCCACCCTCATCTTGAGTCACTGTCCCTCCTGGGGTCATGAGACTCCTTATCTCTGAGAGTGATCTGGAATACTCAAATGCTTCACATTCTCTTTGAGAAGAGACTCCTTTTCAAGCTCTACATTTTGCTCTAGCAGTTTCTTCTACAAATATATTAATTCATTAATTTAATAAGTATTTATTAACAATCTAGAACCTATTGTTCTAGATACTAAAAATATAAGAGTGGAAAATGGGGGGAAAACAGAAAAAAAATGCTCCTTCCTCACAGGGGACAAAAAAATAAGATAATAAATAGTAGGTCAATAGTGACTAGTGCTGTACAAGAATATAAGGCAAGGAAGGGGGATGGGAAGCATCATGATTTGTCTATGACTGTGCAGCAGAGGAGATGGGGTATAACTTTTGATAGGATGGTTAGGAAAGGCCTCATCAAGGCGACATTTGGGCAAAGACCTGAAGAAAGCAAGGAGGGAGAAACAACAAATGTAAACGTGCTGAGACAGCAACAATATTGATGTGCTGAGGAACAGCGCATGGGTACACTGGGACTCCAAAGTGTCTCTATACACCTTAATGACCTCTCTCTTTATCTTACCCACTCTATATATAAAGGGACATTTTAGACTTATTAATGAAAATCACTATCTTGGATAGTCAAATTTACCAAACTGAGACCCAAGTCAATGATGAAAGAGACAGGAAGATAGTATGAGGTTAGAGGGTTCCCTTATGGGTTTTGGCCATTTGTAAATTGAAGGATATTAACTAAAGCATCATTTCCAGTTGTTGCCATATTGTTTATTTTTTCTCTCCTCTCCCCCACCCTCCTACTTTCCCTTATCTAAACACACTGGAAGAGATGAGCTGGCTCATTGATCAAGCCCTCTAAGTACTTCTCTCCTCTCCTAACTCTGCCATTTACCATACATGATCTCTTTGGGGGCTCTGCCTTTAATCATCCACTTTCTGTTAAGTGCTGCTGATGGCCTTTACACCATCAGCAGGATCTTTGTCAGTGAGGAAAAGAGGAAATTAAATCAATCAAATAATAGTCAAATCATCCTAACTGGAGGTAAACTGAAAATTGGCCAAGGAGAGTCAGAAACATGCAGGAAGAATTAGATTTAAGTTTAAATATGTGTCTATAAAAGAAAAATATGAATAGTTAATAACACTTGGCTAAGATTTAGCTAAGGCTAAATGGGAAAGAATTAATTTAAAGAAGGCCAAGAAAAGTCAGACCTGGAGAGCATAGGTTCTCTTTCATAAATTAGTGAGTCACAATAATTTAGGCAATAAATGAATAATTGTGGGGTAAGATTAACTAGGTGTTTTAAGGTTGTTGAAGATCTTAAATTGCACCAATTTAGCAGAGTAGGTTCAGGGTGTTTTAATATAACAATTAGCTAGTAGTAAAGGAAGAAAGCTTAAGTATTCCTGTTCATGTGTGGGTCTCTACTATGTAAGATCTTCTCTAACATTTGCTGAATCAGGGTTAGAACCCAAGAATGCCTGGGGTGTGTGTGTGTGTGGGGGGCTTTGGGTTGATTTTTAACTTTTTTTTAAAAACAAAATCTTGTTTTAAAATGAAAACCAATCTTACAGAAATAAGAAACAGGGAATGTTAAAGTTGGAAAGGGCTCTAGTCGAAACTTTTCATTTTACAGATGAAAAGTCAGTTTCTTCATCTGTAAAATGAAGGGGTTGGGAGAAATGAGATCAAATATCTTCCACTTCCAAGAACTCATAAAATCTAGAAAGGCTAAATGGTACCCAAAGTTGCACAGCTGGTGCCAGACTTGGAAGTAGATTTGGTTCCTAGGATTCTCTTTATGGCTGTGAGTCAATTCTGTATTTTAAAAAGTTTAGTCAACCCAATTGTTTGACACAATGCAGATAAATATCCATCTTACCAAGTTGGATTTATTTTTCTATTTCAATCACTTTTCCTGTGTCATGTAAACATAACCTCATAGATATCACCAGCCACAGAAGGAGCAAAGCTTTAACATGATACAACTGTGCTTGGAGCTGGCTGATTAACTCAATAGAATGCAACAAACTTGGCCTTTGGAATTGGGACCAGGAAACAATGGATGCAATGCTTTTCAACATGCAGATTTGTGCAAATGTGACACGAAATGGGACCTGACCATTAAAAGCAAAATGTCCATATATGGACAGAAAAGAACAACCTTAAGTAACTTGAAATCACTGATGGGTTGAAAATATTTCATCTTGAGTTCATGCTTCCCATCACTACCAAGGAACTTCTACATTTCCCTGGGGCTATGAGAGTGTAGCATGAGATCTTCCAGCAATGACCTGGTGGCTGGGTCATCTCTAACCCTGAAGATAGAGCAGTTTGTCCCTCTACACTATTCTGAGGCTCTGATCCTCTAGTCTATACCACAAATTCCTAATCTGAGACCTACTTTTATTTCATCTTCTTCCAGGAAAAGAGTCAACATCATACATTAAAACATTTTTTCCTCCCCCATACCATAAACAAAATAAAACGTAGAAAACTTGGAAAAATATTTGTAACTTATATTGCAGACAAAAGGTTAATATCTCTAATACGTTAAAGGCTTCTAAAGCTTGCAAAATAAAAATTAATAACCCTACTCGAGCAAAGCCATCTTATAAAGGGTTCATTTTCAGGAAAAAATGCATATGTCCCTTAAACATATGAAAGATTTAGCCTTACTCACAATAAGAGAAGTGCTAAGTCAAACCAGAGGGGGACACAAATCCTCACCTACTATATAAGTAAAAATCCAAAACTGTGATAGAATTCTGCATTGGCAAAGCTGTGAAGAATAGGTACTGTCATATGTTGCTGGTGTGAAGGCAAAACGGCACAAACTTTATGGAGAAGAATTTGGCATCTAGGAAAATTACACCTAGGAAAAATCCATTTACCTTTTAACTTGTTTCTATAAATCTGGACCAAAGAAACATTGGCAAAATGTGGAAAGGTATTTATTTTAGTGTTATTAGTTACAACACCATTCATAATTGCAAAGGATAAGAAAAAAACTAAATGTCTATCAACAGACAGCTGGTTGAATAAACCATGGAGTACTCCGCAGTTATAAAAAAGAATGAGAGAGATCTTTACATATAGCTATGGAGTACTCTCTAAAATACTGTTAAAGAAGAGTAAGGTGAAGAACCATGTGTATAATAACATATAGTAGAGTATGTATATGTTTGTGTATTTACTTAGATTAAAAAGAGAAGGGCAAATGAAAGACCAACCAAAATGGTTGGAACGTTAAGGTAGAGGGGACAGGAATAGAAGCCAGATGTCTCTTGTTTTGGTTCTATGGTTTTCACTTTGGAATTCTATAGCTCTTTAATTTTAACACAAAGTCAAAAACAAAATGAAACAAATGAACATTATTGTATATTCACAAGATAAAATCCATAGAGGAATGATTTCAAGAGCTCTTAAAACAGTAATTTTTAACTGTTCATCCCTAGTCAGATATATCCAAAGGTTAAAAAGAACCACAATGAAATCTTAAGCAGTTTTCAATAATCATATTTTTAAATAATAATGTGCATATAATTTTGAAAATGTTTATTTTAAGGAAATAAGAAATTATATATGTAATAGGAAGAAGAAAAGTAGATAGAAGAAAAAAAAATTTAAGGCAGTTAAGTAAAATTTCTGTAATCCTAAATTTGAGCTGAAAATATTAACATAAATTTATTAACATAAATGATATTATTTCTCCTTCAAATAAAAATATCTAGAAACAATGACCAATCCAATAGCAATGAAAACCCTTAGTGCCCAAATTTTGGTCTCTAAATAAATTTCCCTCTTATAAATGGCTGGTTCCAAGTCAGGGTACAGGAAACACACAAAATAAGGTTGGAACATCTAGTCCTAGCCAAAGACAAGAAACCTATGAAAGACCACTGGGGTCATGACAAAAGAATATAGGAGAAACTTGAAGAAGCTCTCAGTTGTCAAGTTGGAGTATTCTGAACATCAAAAAGAATAATGACAGCAGTAGATTGAAACATATCAACCATGTTAAAATCCATGTATTGAAATAATACTTTAAAAAAGAAAAATCTCCTTGATCATATGTGGAGGATGCTAAGGAAACAACTCATTATTTTGAAAATTAGTAAATAAAGGGAAAGAATCAATCATTTATCCTGCTTTTTTGTTCAAATGATATCATGGGGTACTTAAGTAGTTGATCTGGAAAGCTACTTATTTATAGGAGAGTACCAGCTAATAAATACAAAAGGTAGGATAGAATTAGCATACCACTAGCTTGTAACCCCTAATTAACACTGGACTAACTAAGCAGCAACCATCAATACATACTAAAATCATTAGCTAAAATGGGGAATTCTAAAAAGTAATGCTTCCCAAACGTTGATGTGCGTATGAATAAATTTAGGATGTTGTTAAATTCTAGAATCCAATTCGGTAGATCTGGGGTTGAGCCTGAGATTCTGCATTTACAACAGACAAACACATGGTGCCAATACCACTGGTCAGAGGGCTATTCTAAGAAAGACAAAACAGCCCCTGACGTTTGGGGGCTGACCTAGTATTATCATCTGAGCCTTGGTGTTCTCCTGCTGCACACAGACAATTTCACAGAACAACATCAGACAAGGTCACTCTATGACCATGATGGATCAAGACAAATACAGGGGTGTCAGAGTGGCTCAGTCAGTTAAGTGTCTAGTTCTTGATTTTGGGTCAGCTCACGATCTCAGGGTCGTAGGATTGAGCCACGAGTCGGGCTCACATGCTGGGTGTGGAGTCTGCATAAGATTCTCTCTCTCTCTCTCTCTCCTTTTACCCCTCTCCCCTGAGTGCTCTCTTTTTCTCTCAAATAAATAAATAAATCTTTTAAAAAAGACAAAAATAAGACTACTGCATAATCATGTCCTAACAGAAATAATGAACACTGTCTAAACTACAAAATTAACTAAACATCCCTCTATCCTGGCTATTCTAAGAGGCCACTACTTCTTTACCAATTTTAACTTTAGGTTCAATCCAGTCTTCCCTCATTCTACATGAGACTTACTAAAATGTGCAATTACTGCTGTTTCCTGACAGCCTCTTATCCAGAGCAAAGCTCCAATTCCTTAAACCCTCCCTAAAATCACCAAACATAAGCCCAAGCCTGTAATGAATCCTTTCTAACACCTTCTGAAAGCTTCCATGTTTCTTCTGGTGTGCATTTTCCCTCATTACAACACGCAATAAACACATCTTATTTAGCTACAGGTGTGTTCTGGTGGTTTTTGTTGGAGAAACTGTACAATAGTGTGATGATGAGTCAGGTTGACAGCTGAGTCACTAATCACTCTGTGATGTTTTGCTATAGAAACCTATAAAGTAATCTTGCCCAAAAAGATGAACATAAATCTCATTAAACCTCTAGATTTAACCATCAGTTTTACAAGAAATATGTGGTATAAGGGAACATTTTAAGGAGCCATATTCAGTTCAACCACAAGACAAAGTGCCTATTTTTCCCCCAAACAAATAACTGACAAAAATAGAAGATGGAGGGGGAACATATAAATTAAAAGAGACTCACTAGTCATATTAATCAATTGTAATGTGCAGCCCTTATTTGGCCCTAACCATTACACAAACTAATAATGATAATGATAAAAAGACATTTGAGGATATTTGAACAGAGACTAGCTCTTTGATAATATTAAAGAATAATTATAAATATTTTTAGGTTTCATAATAGCAATGCTCATTTTTCAAAGTATTTACAAATAAAATGATATAATGTCTGAGATTTACTCTAACATAATCCAGTTATGATAAAAGGGAGTATAGGGGGGTATAGACAAAAATATTGGCCGTATTGGTAATTGCTGAAGGGTATATGACAATTCTTTTTATTATTCTCCCTACCCTTAATGTGTTTGAAAAGCTCCATAGTAAACAATTTTTTTTTAAGATTTAATTTATTTACTTGAGAGAGAGAGAGAGCGAGAGAGAGCACGAGCGGGGGCGAGGGGTAGAGGGAGAGAGAGAAGCAGACTTCCCGCTGAGCAGGGAGCCCAATGCAGGACTCAAACCCAGGACGCTGGGATCATGATCTGAGCCAAGGGCAGACACTTAACCAGCTGAGCCACCCAAGGTGCCCATAAACAATCTTTTTGAAAATATTTTTTACCCTTTAATTCAGTAGATCATTTTTGAAAGAAGACAAGTTGGATAAAAAAATAAGGTCTATAGCTCAAAATGTCTATACATTCCAGAGAAATAAGCTGTAATGAATTTTAAGTTCTGAAATTCCCACTACTGAAATTGTTTTCAGATCCATTTTTTTGAAAGCTATTAGGATATTCACCTATTTCTTTTCTTTCTTTCTTTCTTTAATCACTAATACATGTATCAACTGCAAGTAAAGAGGAATAAGGAATTATTATGATGTAGACTCAGGAGATGGTCTTTAGAGAACCATTTAATTTAAATTTTTGATTCTTAAAAAGAAAAAAAAAAATACTATTTGAGCAATTACCTGGATCTGTAGCTGACATCAGTGAACCAAAAAACAAACAGTCAGTGAAATGGAAGTCTCCATTTTTCAACTGGCCAGCATATACCATAGCTTTCACAAAGCCATACATAATTAACCTGTTGAAGAGAAAAATAAGATCTTCAAATTCAAGTTGAATCCTGTGCAAACCCATGCTATCATAGCTAACATTCTAATGTGCTTCCTGAATATGCATCATGCACAAATTACCACCACTCTGCCAATTCATGGCCATGCTAGCTCTCAGTACATTGTCTAAATCTCTCGACTATGAAAGACACTTTAACCAAATATCCCAATTCATTTACCTGGAAAAAGGTAACAATATTTTATAGCATATTTCAATGAAAATAAATAAATCTCAAGGACATAAAAAATAATCTGTCAAATATGTCATAGTAAATTATGCCCACAAATACAGCAGCTGGGTTAACATCTGTAAATGGATTGCTTTTCAGTTTTCATTGTTTTGTGTGGTAGGGATGTCTGAAAAGTGTTCAAATTTCAAGTCTGTCACTGCAATGAGAAGGATTTTGGTCACACACAGCACACCCAGTCAACCAGTTACTTTACAATAGAGGAGTCCCTACTACTGCTAATGTCAAGACTTCCACACTGGGTACAGAATCACTGTTAGGTAAGAGCTCCTGTAACTTCAGTATGCTGTTGAAAATGAATCCTGAAAGGTTGACATTTTGATCTTGCAAGGATAGCTATTCTTTTCATGAGATTATAAAAGGTTTGTTTATAAGCTTACCAAACTCACACCATGGAACACAGCTTCTCTGTCCTGGTCATCATTTGCCACCCTATAGCTTTTAAATTGTATTTATTTATTTAACTGACTGATTTTTGCCAAAATCCTAGTAGAGGAAATACAGAGATTGGTGAACTGGACCATAGTAAAATCACTATAAGTGACTCTAAGAGTCTTTAGAAATTGTAGATCCTCAGGTCAATAGATGGATGTTTAAATATTCACATGCTTTGAAAGTCAATTTCTTGAAAAATGTTCTAAGGTTGTGATCATGATTAAAAAGGCTAGAAAACAGATATTAGAAATTATACTGTCAATGAAAATGCAGATATTTCAGATTCTGTTAAAAAAAAATTTCTCCATGAGAAAATATTTTGGACACATCTGCAGTTAAATCTAGGTTCTACCACTCACCAGCTATATGGTTTTAGGACGTTACTAAAACTTTCTGAGCCTCAATATCCTTATTAATGAAATAGTGATAACAATAATAGTTAGTCCATAGAATTGTTTTAAGGATTACCTGAGACAATGTACATTTGGTTTCTGGCACACAGTACATTCTCAATGAGGTTATTATTACTGCTAATAATATTTATCAAAATAGGTAATATTTACTTACTATTCATATTTCTTCACATGCTCTAACTCATTTAATCCACACATTAATCCTATAAGGAAACTACTATTTGCATTTTACAGATGAGAAAACTGAACACAGTGTCATCAGGTAACTTGCTTAAGATGACACAGCTTTTAAGTTGCAAAATCCAGATTTGAACTGTGGAGAATTGGCTCCTGAGCCTGGGCTTTTAACCACTACATAATAGTGCCTAGATGAATAGTTCTATATTTTACATTATATATTATCCTATATAATATATTCACAGCTTTCCTATTAGGTGGTGGTTCTAGGTTGTACAAAGGTGCAACAATGGGGTATCCCTAAGAACTTGGAAATAATACTACCCTCTGAGTTATAATTATTAAGACATAATGGGTTTGAGCAGAGAGGGCCAACATCACTGTGAAGAATGTGGACTACAGTGGGGAGGCTGAATCTTAACTAGGCTGAAGGTATTAACATATCTGAGAAAGGGTATGTCATGGGACACAACATGGTTGTTGGGAAAAAGCAAATCCAAAAGGCCTCAGTCATGGCAGCTTACTCACACTCATGCTGGGAAGGGAATTCTGCCAGTTACCAGGTCATTCAGCCTCTTGACAGGTATAGGGTAGCTTCATCCAGTTTATTTGTTCATTCAATAGTCATTTATTATTTAACCCTTACTGTGTGTCAAGTTCTGTGCTAGGTGCTTAAGATACTGATGAGTGAACAAAACAAAGATCCCTACCCTTATGAAGTACACATTTTACCTGATAGACAGCAATAAAAATTATCATAAATTTGAATTATGACTGTTAATTATATCATTCTCTGAATTAGAATTTGCAAGTGGGATCAACACTGGGATAGTCTGGACAGTTACAACATTCACAGGAATGCTCTTCAATAGTCATCCCTTCAGCCTCTTTGGGTATTAACCCAACTTCACCACAGTCCTTTCTCATTTGAGCTACACTTCAAATATTGAGCATCAACCAGCACTGGAATCAGTATAAACTTTAGGACCTGTGACAATATTTCTGAATTTTATACCCATTAGTTAATTTTACAGGCTGGGAATCTAGGATTAGAATTCAAATGACTTTTCCCATATTGCACAGAAGCCATTAGATTGGGTAAAATAAAAAATATATACATATATACTACCCAGGCTTGGGAATATTATATAGAAACTAGAAGTCTCATACACTATTGATGGAAATTAAAGTCTTAATTAAAGTATCAATTTTTAAATATTCTATAGCTTATTAAATGGTTGCCTACAAATTTATGCCAAAAATTAATTAAATATGTACCAAAAGGTGTATATTCAAGTTATATCAGATTTCTGTTGTTTATGAGTGAAAAATTCAAAGAAATCTAAATATCCAGTGAATAAATTATAAAACACATATATATGGGCTAATATGCAATGAATAATATTATATACAAGACTTTATATTAGACACAGAAAAGTAAATTGATAAAGCAAATTATAAAGTGGTAATAATAATTTCTAATTTTATAAAAATTTAACACACTTAGGCATACATATAAACAGGAAAAGACAAGAAGTATATAGTCTAGAATGTTAATGGTGGTTAAATAATGGAATTAAATGGTGACTACTTTTCTTTTTGCATTTCTGCATTCTTCCAGTTCTTTTAAAAAATAGTAATAATGAAAAACAAATAACAACATACATTAGCAAGTGCTATTATGTAACACAATAGATATTTATTATGTCACTTAATCTTCAAAATTCTGAGTTAGGTGCTATAATTATTCCTTTTTACAAATGAGAAAATTAGGACTCAGCAACATTAAATAACTTGACTAAGTCACAGAAATTAGCTCCTTAACCACCAACTCTGTAAAGCTTTTGAGTTGCTTTGAAATCAGCATAAACACACATGATGTACACACGCACACACCTACACACACGATTTGTTTATTTATTTGAAATCAACTAGTGGACATGAAATAACTATAATTCTAATAGCTTACTTGAGATAATACCAAAAAAGGAGAAAAAAGAAGTCCAGTTCAGTTCAAGCTTAATACTAATAACAATGGCCATCATCACTGGTAATTATAATGATCCAATAATTAGTGTTAATATACCATGTGCCATACCCCTTCTTTATAAATGGTAGCTATTTTAATTGTTGTTACATTATTAATAACAACTAGTTATAACTATATTAATTGGGAAGCTAAAAAAACAAAACCATTAGCAACCACCATATTCTCACAGAGTGGTACATTCTATCAGCACTTCACAGAAAGTATTTCAGATGGCTCAGGAAACGGGGGAGATGTGGTTGGATGGGGACAGGGAATCTGGTGAAGTCCAATGCATGCAATGCTGTGAAGATGATGGACCTGAATAAGATGTCCTCCAGGGGTCAGTCTGTGGTTAGTGACAGCCTGGGTTACAGGGATGGGCAGAAGCAGAACTGCCTCATAAAAACCAGAACTGTTGATAACATTGATTTTGACAAATATCTACTTAGTGCTATTCTTTGAAAAGCAAAGTGCTTGAGCTATGGAGGATACAAAAGTAGAAACCCATAACCTGCTCTCAAAGAGCAGAGTATTACAGGATGGCAGTCATGTCACTGATGCTAAAAGAAAGCACTGGGTAAAAGAGAATTTGGGGAAATGCCCAACACAATACTCTACACACTCACTTTATTAAGTGTTTATGACATGTGAACTGATTTTAAATTTCATGAGCTTATTTTACACTATTAAATCTCCACACCTAAAGACTTATTGTGAAAAAAGTTCCATATAGTTAATAGTCTCCTGTGGTGTGCCTCCCTCTTTTTTTTTTTCTTCCTTCCTCTATGTTCATCTGTTTTGTTTCTTAAATTCCACATATGAGTGAAATCAAATGGTATTTGTCTTTCTCTCACCGACTTATTTCACTTAGCATAATACGCTCTAGCTTCATCCACATCATTGCAAATGGCAAGATATCATTCTT
The DNA here is from genome assembly GCF_004348235.1 of Phoca vitulina. Lineage (NCBI taxonomy): Eukaryota > Metazoa > Chordata > Mammalia > Carnivora > Phocidae > Phoca > Phoca vitulina. The sequence goes on along the minus strand of NW_022589713.1, from coordinate 14,090,697 downwards.
TTTAATGGCTGAGTAATATTCCTCTGTGTGTGTGTGTGTGTGTGTGTGTGTGTGTGTGTGTGTGTGTGTGT
>NW_022589713.1:14076498-14090616 GCF_004348235.1 Phoca vitulina | reverse complement strand
TGTGTGTGTGTGTGTGTGTGTGTGTGTGTGTGTGTGTGTGTGTGTGTGCCACCTCTTCTTTATCCATTCATCAGTCAATGGACATTTGGGCTCTTTTGTAATTTGGCTATTGTTGATAATGTTGCTATAAACGTTGGGGGGCATGTGTCCCTTTGAATCAGTATTTTTGTATCCTTTGGGTAAATACCTAGTAGTGTAATTGCTAGGTCATAGGGTAGTTCTATTTTTAACTTTTTGAGGAGCCTCCATACTGTTTTCCAGAGTGGTTTCACCAGTTTGCATTCCCACCAACAGTGTTAAGAAGGTTCCCCCTTCTCTGCATCCTTGCCAACATCTGTTGTTTCCCCTATTGTTAATTTTAGCCATTCTGACTTGTGTGAGGTGATAGCTCATCATAGTTCTGATTTATATTTCCCTGATGATGAGTGATGTTGAGCATCTTTTCATGTGTCTGTTAGTCATCTGGATGTCTTCTTTGGAAAAAGCTCTACTCATGTCTTCTGCCCACTTCTTAACTGGATTATTTGTTTTTTGGGTGTTGAGTTTGATAAGTTCTTTATAGATTTTTGGATACTAACCCTTTATCAGATATGCCATTTGCAAATATCTTCTCCCATTCCGTAGGTTGCCTTTTAGTTTTGTTGATTGTTTCTTTCATAGACAGCAGAAGCTTTTCATCTTGATGAAGTCTCAATAGTTCATTTTTGCTTTTTGTTTCCCCTTTCCCCCAGAGACAAGTCTAGTAAGGAATTACTACAGCTGATGTCAAAGAGGTTGCTGCTTGTGTTGTCCTCAAGGATTTTGATGATTTCCAATCTCACATTTAGGTTTTTCATCCATTTTAAATTTCTTTTGTGTATGATGTAAGAAAGTGGTCCAGTTTCATTCTTTTGCATGTTGCTGTCCAGTTTTCCCAACACCATTTTTTGAAGAGACTGTCTTTTTTTCCATTGGGTATTACTTTCTGCTTTGTGAAAGATAAGTTGACCATATAGTTGAGGGTTGCTGGAGGGGAGGTGGGCAAGGATGGGCTAAATGGGTGATGGGTATTAAGGAGGGAACTTGTGATGAGCACTGAGTATTGTATGTAAGTGATGAATCACTAAATTCAACTCCCAAAACCTATGTTACACTATATGTTAACTAATAGAATTCAAATAAAAATGGAACAAAGGAAAAAGAAGATATAGAGAGGCAAACCTAGAAGCCAACTCTCAACTATAGAGAACAAACTGATGGTTAGCCTAGGAGAGGAGGGTGGGGTCATTCATGGGTTAAATAGGTGATGGGTATGAAAGAGGGCACCTGTGATAAGCATAGAATGTTGTATTGCAGTGCTGAATCATCATATTGTACACCTGAAACTATTATTACACTGTATGTTAACTAACTAGAATTTCAAAAAACACAGAAAGGAAAAAAAAAGTTTCAGAAGGCTCAATTGCTTGGATGGTTTTTAAGTATGCCATCTTAATCTCTATCAGTATTTTTAAGAAAGAATATATCTTCTTTTTAAAAAAATAGTCTTGATCAAGCAATGAATAGATTTACTAGAAAGGCAGTTTTTTTGAATTGCTAGGGATAAGTCAGGGGAGCTGTCAGTTTGGAGATACAGTTGTGTGGACCAGTCTCTTTAACTGTTGGAAGAGCCACATCCCTGCCTGTGAAATCATATGAAACAGGCCACTGTGTGAAGCTCACTCTGCAGTGGGAAAATCTAGAACCAACAAGCTCTGAAAGCAATATGAAGGTTATAATCTACATCTAGATTTCTGATTTCTATACCCAAACATTTTCCTTTAGATAAATATTTTTCCCTATTTATTTGTTCACATTTTATGGATAGTTTATATCTCACATTTTCTTTTCTTTTCTTTTCTTTTTTTTTTTTTTCTGGAGCATGCATTCAAGAGCAATATCCCACTGGAAAATTCATAAATTATTTTTTTTTAATTTTGAGCTTTATTGAAATATAGTTGACATATAACAGTGTACAAGTTTAAGGTGTACAATGTCATGATTTAATACATGTATATATTGCAAAATTATTACCAAAAAAAGTTTGATAACATATTTATCACCTCACAGTTGTATTTTTCTGTGTGGTGAGAACTTTTAAGATCTACTCTCTCAGCAACTTTCAAATATTCAGTACAGTATTATCAACTATAGTTGTCATGCTATGCATTACATCCCTAGAACTTACTCATCTTATAACTGGAAGTTTGTACCTTTTGATCATCTTCATTCACATCTCCCATCTCCCTCCCTGCCCCTGGCAACACCATCATAGATGTTTCTATGAAAGAATTAATAATTTCTTAATGCTGGGCTGGATGGGGTTGGTAAGGTCTTCTAGCCAAATTCATTTATTCATTCACTCATGCATTCATTAATTTGCTTACTGACTCATTTATAAAACAAAAAATTACCAAAAGATATAATTCTTCCTCTGAGGGAGCTTATATTTTATTGGGGGAACCAGACATTTAATAGCTAATTTATAATTTATTATTTTATTAGTATTGTGTCTAAGTCCAATGGAGAGAAATATAGACTGCACATGTGCACACTTCTCCAGTTGGGGAATATTAAAGGGGGGCTTTATTTTATGGAAAAGATCACAAGTTCAACTTTAGAAATGTTGAGATTGAGCAGCCGGTGAGACTGGTATACAGATTTGGATCTCAATGAGGGATTGGCTAAGGACACGGATTTGAGAGCAGACACTGCATGGTGTATGTTATTGCAGCCTTGGGTATGCATGAAAGTCTGAAGAGAACATAAAGTGGAAGAAGGCCCATGATGGAGACCTGGATCCAGCATTTGAAGATGAGGTAAAGATGGTGAAGCAGTGGAGGATACCAAGGATCAGTCAGAGACGTGAGTGGAAATCTAGTAGAATGTCATAGGAGTCAAGAGGAGCAAGTGTTTCAAGAAGAAGGGCACTGATAAATAGGGTTGAATGTTGCCAACAGGGCCATTTTACTTATTGTCATTAGGAGTGTGGGAGGACAGAGGAGGTTGTGATGCAATACACTATTCTTTACCCACGGCTGGGGTCTAAGGCTCTGGGACTGTGGGTCCCTTGGAACAAAATTAAGTGAGTACATTTCCCAAATACTCCACTGCCCATCTGCCTACTAACTCGCCACCTTACTGGGCCTTCCCTGGAGGCCTCACTCACCTGTGCACTTTTGTGACAATTCCTGCTTCTGTAGCAACTTATGCAACTGCCTGCAGAGATACAATCCCCCTTTATGTAGAGAACTTCAATGTTCCTGGAGAAAATGTGATATAAATCCCAAGCATGAATATGGAATGGGTATAAATTGCAATGCTGACATGCACTAAGAAGTAGAGATCTACTAAAAGATGAACTAAACACAGGTAAAAACTTAACCAGGCATCCTCATTGTGTGTCTATTCATAACCACTACCTGGGAGCATGCTGGCTCATTCAGGTGTGAAAGGGGATCACTTCTGAGAAGACTGAAAGGAACAATGAAGGAAGTGCAGAACTTAGCCACACTCACTCAATGATAGCCTGCACCAACATCCTAGGATGTGTGGCCTCTAAAATTCTCTGAGTAACTTGAGTTCCTCACTTCTCTCCTACTCCCTCACCTCTACTCTATTCTCTACTTCTCTGCCTTCTCCTTTCAGAAAACCATGCTTAGTGCTCGCTGGATATAATCACTGCTCTCTTGCCTGCATCCCTCTATCAACTTGTATCCCCATTGTTCATCCTCTGATGTGGTTTACAAAGCTCTCTCCTTTATTTCATCGAGGTCTTAAATTCCAGCCATATATTCTTTGTTTGCCCATATTACCCAACTAATTTGAAGACAGTATATCTGGGCTGTTCTGTTTTTTGTCCTCTCTGCTCCCATCTCCATTCTATGTACACTCTAGCCAGGTTTGCTAGATCCTAAGAGTTACAAAGATGAATCAGATGTGGCTTCTGTCCTCCAGGAGCTCACAGCTTAGGAGAAAGGATAAGTCATGTGTATAAATGACTGTGCTACTGTTTGAAAAACTGTAGTTTCATTAAAAAAGCTAAAAGCAAAGTGATACGGGTTTCAAAGAAGGAAGGAAGAACATGGTCTGGGGGAAGAAGGTATTAGAGATTAATCTTTCTTGAAAGGCAGAAGGGGTCAGACCTGAGTTGTGGTAGGAGGAGGAACAGGGATAGTCACCACAAGAAAAGGTAACATGGGCCAACAAAACAAGTGGGTGGTAACACATCAGACATAGACAGTGAAAACTGGGTAACTCAATGTGATGAATTTTTCCACTATGTATTATTAGATAGTCTAATTCAATGGTTCTCAAATTTTGCTGCATATTAGAATCACACAGGGAGCTTTGAAAATCATGATGCCCAGGCTACATCCCAGACCAAGTATATCAGAGTCTCTATAGATGGAACCCATGCATCAGTATTTTTAAAAGTTCTTCCACTGTTCTGGTATGTAGCCAGAATCTAGAACAAGTGTTCTAAATCACATCTTGTCCCTAATGTCCAGACCAATCACCTGGGGACCAGCAGATCTAGAGTAAGGCCTGAGATTCTGCATTTTTAATGAGCTCCCAGGTGGTGCCATTGCTGCTGGTCCCAGTCCACACTTTGAGTAGGAGACTCTAAATGAGGACCCCGTCAACTAAGTAAAATGGCTCAGCCATTGGTGTGCATCCTGGTTCTGATGGTAAACTCCTTAATATGGCAGCACTTTGAATTCATAAATGGAGCTTTCTGAGATGCAGTTAGGTTACAGGTCCACATATAGAAAGCACCTAATACCTATTGCTTAGTGACCTGGGTTCCCTGCTATTTATGGATGAAAGATGAAGACTAATGGATAGCATGTGAGGATTCAAGGTGCTATTACTTCTCGGCTCCAATTTGGAACTCCTTACAGAAGAAAATGAAAATGGGGCGGGGGCCAGGGAGTGAAACAATGTCTTATCCACTACAATATAAAATTTAACAGACCTTTATTATGCCTGTGATCTGCAGCTCCACAGAGACTTTTTTCCTAGGTACAGAGACCCCCCCCCCCTTTCCCTGCCAGAGGGAAAGAGCTGGATGATTGTTTTGGTCTCATCTGAGGCTGGTAACTGCAAAGTCCTTCCTACCAAGATTTCAAAAGTGGTGAGAGAATCCTCAAGCTTTTCTTTTTAAATATTTTTAAAAATCTTAGCAGAAACTGCAAGTTTGTTAAAAGCTGTTGAGTGCTGCTTAAATAAAACAACAGGTTTCTTTGCTTTGGGATGAACTATAACAACAAAGAAGTTTTGATGGCAGTACCAATGTGTATATGTATATGTGTGTGTGTACATATATATACACATACATACATATAATTTTTTTTAATAACAAGAAGCTTGTACAAAATATCTCAAAGTATGAAATTCATCTATGCTAAAGCAGCAAGAATGGTGCTTGCTGCCCTGTACATGGGGGCCCTTGGCCACTACTTTTCACTTTAAAGACACATGTATGACTGTTACCTCATTTGCTTTCACTCTTCCTGGAAGGTGGTTAAAATCAAGGTCCATTATTCTTTCACAGATGAAGAACTACCACAAGATGCTTAGAGGCCTACCTATCACCTTATAGCCTTTATTCTGCCGTTTTTCCTCAAGTGGGAAACTAAAACACTGGTTGGAATAAGTTGTTTAGATCAGGGGAAAAAAACTTAAAAAATATTTAACCCATACCTATTTAAAAAGATAGAAACCCTGACCCATCCAGGTTAATGACTTGGTCAAAATTATACTGAGCCTGGCTGGTAGCAAGCCAGGACTGGAATGCCAGTTTTCTCCTAAAGAGATCTGGCAGAATTGGCAGTTTTCTCAGATTCTCTGCTGCCTGGAATTTTAGCAAAGGGAATAAAACCTGTGATTTGAATATAACTTGATAATTTATTCCCAGAAAATTCCCCATCTCTATTCATATTCCCTAAATTTGTTTATATTCTTCAGTTCTACCATTTGCAATCCTAAAGCCAACTGCTTGTTGAAATAAAATGTAAATAAGAAGAAAATGCAACTCTCTGGATTTTCCCTAATCACATCAATTTTTCAGCAAGTAGGGAGCTCATAAATAATGTAGATGTTTAAAACATATATCGCTCAAATTAAGACATTATACTATCTACTGTTTGATTGATGGTCTTAAGATATATTATCATTATTGGTGACAAGATAGAATGAACAACTTATCTTATGAGTGATGAAAATCAAATACTAATTCTTTGGCCCAATTCTTCTTTTTCAACCATGTCAATGTATTTTCAAAAACTTTTGATCTAGAATGGATAGTTTCAAATGCTTAGGATGCATGTAATACAACTTATTACTTGAAATTCCTTTGTAGTTGTAAAGTGAACTTCTTTTGTAACATTTCAAATCACTTTTCAGAGCAGATAGACTGTTCTTATGGACTTCTCTTCTCATAACGAGTTTACCCACTAGTCATATATAGAAGAAATCAACAAAATGCTTTAGAGAACAACAGGAAAATAATAAAATATTTACTACCATGAAGTAGTTATTCCTTTATAGATCCTGAGCTTTGAGATCACTACTCCTACAATACCACCCCAGCAACACAAACATCTACTAAAGAAGGTTATTTCATTTCTTAAATATTATTACTCCTAAGTGTCCCTGACATATTAACTGAACAGACTCTAGGGCTAGATGTACATGGGGCCAGCCTTACCAATCTATGGAAACATTTCTGACAATCACCCACTCATCTGATCTACAACACCAGACAATTAATATAACTTAGTCTTTATCTATGCCCTTACTTCCTATCTACTAACTCCCATGCTCTTGACATATGGACTGGGGTTTTATACTACTGGGCATTGAACTGAAATGTAGACAGTTCTTCATGTCCCCATGTGATTTGAGTTGAATGGACTTTGAATTTAGCTGTAAGACAGAAACTGGTGGAGTGAACCATCAGTAGATGAGGGCCAGGTGAATTGGCCAATAGTTAATAATTTCATTTCTTAACAACTCTTCCTCTGGAGAACGAAGCACATGCTATTATCAAGTGCAGTTTTATCTTTAAGGACACAACACAGAAGGAATAAGTGCCTTCTTTATAAAAAGGAGGTTCAGAGGAAGAAGAAGGAATCAAAGTAGTTTAGTCAGCCATATAATATATTTTTAATTGAGTGCCTACTATATGCCCAGCTCCTGGTAGAGTTCTGGGCATGAAATGGGGAAAAAAAGGTAACAGGTAGTCTGCTTAGGTACGTAGAGAAAAAACAGACAGTTATAATATAGCATGGCAAGTGCCTCTGCCAATTTCTAGCTCTTTGACCATAGGCAAGTTACCTATCTCATCACTTCCTCAGTTTCCTTGCCCATAAAGTGAGTATAATAATAGTCATCCTTTTGTGTTATTACCAGAGGATCACTGTTGAATGACCCAAGGGGTTCCTTAGTTCTTCCAGCTATCACTTTTGTTGGGAAACACAAAAGGCCATTTAGCATTAACATCTCTGTCAGAGAACCAGTGAATTGAGAAAGGCTCAGATTCAGAGCTTTCAAGAGAAGCCTTTAATAAGTTATTTTCAATGTAGAAACATGTTTTCATCTAATTTCACTATAGAAAGTTGATGTGACATCATTAGAAAGATTCTTCATACTTATCTAGTGTGGTTGGCATGGCACACATCAAAGAGTCTACCTTCGTGGCAACTATAGTTAATGATACTGTATTGCATATTTGAAAGTTGCTAAGAGAGTAGATCTGGATCAATGGAAGTATAAACTTTTTGAAAGATTTATTTATTTGTTTATTTGAGAGAGAAAGAGAGTCAGAGAGAGTAGGTGTGTGCATGAGTGGGAGGAGGGACAGAGGGAGAGGGAAAGAAATAATCCTTTAGTAGACACCCCACTGAGCACAGAGCCCATAGATCCCATGATCCTGAGATCATAAACTGAGCTGAAATCAAGAGTCTAAGAGTCAGACACCCAACTGACTGAGCCACCCAGTTGCCCCCAATGGAAGTATATTTGTGCAGACCTTGAGACATACTAATTCCACTATATTCAACATTGGACAGATCTCAGCTAAAATAGTTTCTTATTCAAAACAACCATTTGGAAAATGCCTCCTTTGGAAAATGAAACTAAGGGATTAGAAACATGTTAGATGGGCAAGAGGTGTAGAGCTGGGTTTGGTATCTGACAGAAAGCCAACAAACAATATAACACCCAGAGTTTAGAACTGGAAAATAGTCATAAGGAAGAGAGAAAGAGGATTTAATGTGTGTTTCTCCAGAAAGCCAGGGGGGGAAAGGGGATGGTGGACATTACAAAGAGTCAGATCAGCCTATTGAAAAACTGTCCAAAAAATGAGTTGGAAATGCACTATTGGAGGTTGTTCATTTCTTTCCCTGGAGGAATTTAAGCATCCCCTTAAGTGTTCTATAAAAAGGATGCTGGTTTATTCTATTAAAAAGATACAGGTACACTGAGAGAGTGAATTGGGGAGAATGAAGCTAAATGATTTTAAGGTGATTTCAAACTCTAAAACTTTATGATGTTATAAAAATCTGAAGGAAAAAAATAAAAGCAAATACCAAGAGAGAAGATGAGAAACTTTGTAATTGGCAATATTTTCTAGAATTTAGTCAGTTATCAAAGTAAAAATAAAGACAAGTTTGACAGGGCCTAAAATCTGACACCAGGAACTGATTGTATTAACCAGCACTCCTTTCCTAACTTGATAGTAGATTTTTCACAAATGCTTGGTTTGGGATTAGAGTGAGAACAGATGAAGTTATCCCTGTGTCAAATACCTTAACCTTCTCAGAAGATAGGAGGAGGTATTCACAAAACTCATTTAACTCCTCAAGAGTGGAGAAAAACTCATTTTGCTTTCCCAGATAACACTAAACATGATGTCTAGCAGCCTCTCTACCATATCTAATACTATTATTCCTATTCTTCTAGGAGACCCATAGGCACCTCAAACTCACTAATTCTGAGCCTGAATATAGTATCTTATCCAGAACTCAGATGTTACTCCAGTGTATCTTCTCTTAGCTAAGGCACCAACTCCCACCCAGAAAACTCAAAGTCATTTTGGACACATCTCTACTTGGATGTGCTCCTTTCCATATGCAATCCATCAATAAACTGCCATTTTACCTCTTGAATTGGTTTCAAATACATCCACTATCTAGTCCAGGCTAACACTACATCTCCTCTGAATATTTCTATGTCTGCTGAAATGGTGTCCCTGTATCTCCTCACTTCCTGCCAATGTGTAGCCAGAATCATTTAAAAACACAACTCTGACCATTTATCTCCATGCTCAAAACCTGACTTTTCATGACTTCCCAATTGCTCTTAGATTAAATGCCAAAATATTTGTGGGTGGTTATTCTTTTCCAGATCCATTCTGCATCCTTTTCACCCTGCTCTGTGTCCCATGAGGCTGACTTGTATGGGCTCCTTTGATGGGCTCCCTTATTCTCTGGCTTTTGGCTAGATTTGACCAATGCAGGTGAAAGAACACTGGCAGGAGATCAGCGTGGGTGATAAGAGTAAGGTTGGGGTATTTATTTTTTATTATTTCAGTTCCCTCCCTTCAGGGCCTATATGGGCTCTCATTGTCCTTTAGTCAAAGGTCACAGCTCCATTCAGTTGCTCCTGTCCACACAGATCTCTTTTCAGGTTCTACTACCACTTCATCCCTTTCTCATTCAGATAACCATGCCCTACTATTACTAACCTTGGGAAAATGGACTACCCCTTATGGTTTTTCTTTTCCCTGCCCACATCTTTTAAATAGTCCTCAAACATCACTCATTCAAGGAAACTATACTGGACCCTCCTGCAAAAGTCAGATCTGCTAATAGAAGCTTTTATAATGGTTATATTTACTCATCATCATAGAATTAATTAATTAACTGTGTAATTGTTTAATGTCTGTCTCTCCTGCTTGGATGAGGGCAGGGTCCATTTCAGTCTTAGCTATCCTAAAATCTCTAGAGCACTTACACATAGGTGCTCCGTAGCTATTTATCAAATAAAAGGGATGGTGAGAGTGGAGATGAGAAGAGTTAGGAAGACCAGGGCAGGAATGAGAGAGGCCTGGTCACAGTGACCAGAATCATCACAAACCAAGGACTCTCACACTGCAACTTGGCCTTGCAGTATGGGAGCATAGACTGGTCCTGTCACTGTCATAGAAAAGCTGAGGAAGGCATGACATCAAAAAATTGTTTGACAGGATGTATCTTATAAGGATATTATTTGTCAAAGAGGGTATCTTAAATTAAAAGCACTTTCAAAATGTGAGAGGTTTATATCCAAAAGAGTAAGTCATTTTCTTTCTTACTATACACTAAGTCACCACAGTTCATAGCAACTTGCCTGGATATCACATTAGTGTTACCTTGAGCTATTTTCAAAGAGGAATGGTATTTTTTCTTCAAGACACAATTGTCAATATTTTTTAGAAAAGACACATACTTGGGATGCCTGGGTGGCTCAGTCAGTTAAGCATCCGACTCTTGATTTTGGCTCAGGTCATGATCTCAGGGTTGTGAGATTGAGCCCCACATTGGGCTCCACACTGGGCATGGAGCCTACTTAAGATTCTCTCTCTCCTTCCTCCTCTGCCCCTCCCCCTCTAAAAAAAGACACATACTTAATTTCTTATTAAGTATTATCTGTTAATTATCTGTTCACATCAAAGAGGAGATTAAAATGTCTTATCCCAGACTCCTGACAAGTAGAAAAGAGTGGCCACCATTGGCTTGGGAGCATGTGCAAGAATCAGGCAAGTCTCTCCTATTATGAAGTTGTAAGAATCAAGAGGAGGAAGACCACTCAGAAAAAGCATCCTAAGGGAGTACAAGGTCAAAGTTTGGAAATCAGTTCATAATGGGGTTGTCAGTTCAAATGGTAATGGACAAGGCTGAGGCAAAACAAAACAAAAAGATCAAACAAACAAAAAAATAAGCAAGACGATGATCAACGGGGAGATGGTGAGTAAGGGAATGTGTAGCAGGCAGAAGAAAAGAAAGGAGAGATAATTCTAGAGTGAAAATCTAGGAAATTCCTAAAGCCCTTTCTGTGGTTCTTTTGCCGTTGGCTTCAATGACTGAGAGGTCTATGTTGGGCAACAGCAATGTGTTCATCGACCAAAACTGATAAGACCAAGAATGTGCAAAGAGGAACAAGCAAGAGTAGAGGGAGAGAAGACTGCAAATGAATCACAGCCTTCAGCTGCTTTATAACCTGCAGCTCCTAGAGATAAAGTCTCCTTTGGTGCCTCCCAGGGTAGGCATACCATGGTAAAGTGCCCCTCCAGAGCATCAGGGATGTCCTTACACTAAACATGACCTTATACTGACATTAGTGCTTCTCCATTCTGATGTGCAGACCAATCACTGAGGGGGAATCAGTAGGTCTGGGGTAGCAAGGTCCTAAACTACATACATGGTAGTCATTTTCCAATGAATGGCACTATCTGAGCATGGTTCTCTTTTTTATTCCTCACCTACCACAGAGGTTGTAATCTGCTGCTGAGAGGCAATTGAGTGCTTTTAAAATTGTTAGGATAGCTGGCTAACAGTAAAAGATTACACATAAAAATTCAGACTGTGAGCTTCTCTTGTAAAATAAGATCTAGCAATGTTAGACCATTGTTCCCTCATAGAAACGATCCATTGGAGCTGAGTGGTGGCTGCCTGTTTCAGATGAGGTGTGCACTTTCTATCTTGCCACAGTCTAAACTAGTCTTACATCTAGGTGGCTTCAATCTTTGCCACTCCCTGCATTATCCCTCTTTGCATTTGTGTTTGTGGATTCTGATATTCTAGTTTGAACCAAGATGCACTGCATTTATTAGAAGAGCATTTTGCTTCCAATAAAGTCTTTTCAGTTATCAACACAACTTTTGAAGAGCTATGTCACTGGCATTGTGGATGGAAACAGTCCACAAAGAACACATTTCCTGTTGCAAGCTAGCCTTACGTATTTGCGGATAAGGAAAGAAAAAAATGAACAGTTGAATATACAATGGCAGGGCTGGTAGGTCTATACTTCACAGTGTGGACACAACATTCTCAAGTGGTAAGAATTAAGCAGCTAATCATGTTCATTGATGACTAAAGGATCCAGATAGTGATGGAAATTTCAAACCATAGAAATTGAAGATCAAATAGGTTATGGTGTGTTAAACAGGAGAGAAAACAAATGACTGAAGCTAAGAGAAAAAGAAAAGATAGTACAATCCACCTAAGCCATTTCTTAGGAATTGGAAAGTTTACAAGCCCCTGACTTGAAAACATTAAGAACAAAAAACAAACATTCAGAGAAAACAACATAAAGCTGAAATAACTCCTTTTTCTTCATGCAATCTTTGGATGTGCAAGCTCACCTACTGGTTTGATTTGCACTGTTTACTTACATTTTTCTACTCTTACATATTTCTCTCCCCCACTCATAAGATTTCGAGAAGGAACTCAGGAGAAAATGTTTCCCTTACATAATTTTTTCATATTTTTGTTGAAACAGTATCCAGAACACCAACAAAGTCCTCGCAGAGTGAACACTTTGCCCTTGCTTCGGAACCAAGGTTTGAATGAAAAGTGCAGGCAGCAATGTGCCAGCACAACTGGATCAGTCTCAGTCATGTCCCTGCTCTACCAGCACCTCTTACCTGGACCTGAATCCCTTATGGACTGAAATGCCCCGATCCTAACACCTTCCCTGCCCATTTCCACATACCACCTGGACAGGCAGGTTCTGCTGTTGCTCTTAATCCCTTCATAGCACCCTACAGGTACAGGCCCAGGTCTGCAGCAACTTACCTGGATCAGCCTACCCAAATGGTACCTCATGGATTGGAAATTTCCTTTTCCTCAGTCCTTTTATCAAAAATTATTAATTATGAATTCCATTCCTTTAGGACTCTGCTTTCTGAGTTTCCAAGTGACAACTGAATATAGAGCAAAAAGCACTTACAGTCAGAAATTCTGGGTTCAACTGCAAGCACTGCTATTTAGTAGCTGTTTAATAGGACAACTGAGCCTCTCAGAATGTCAGTCTCCTTCTCTGTGTAATGAGGATAACAGTACTGACCTGGAGGGCTGTTAGGCTAACACACAGTAGGTAGTTCAAAAATGGCTGTTGAATCTTAATCAGATTTTTAAAATTCATACTAAAATTCATGGACATTAATTTCTTAATTTGTTCTTTCAGTTCACATTTGCTTCTTTATAGAACACAACTCACAATTCCTGAGAGGCTCTAACTGTGGGAATTTATATTCCATGGCAGATAAAGAGCTCAGACTTTCCTCATGCAGACAGGTGACTTACCATTTTCTATTCTACAAGATCTTTGGGGCAAGACTTGTAGCTCCCTCAAGGCCCCTCCCTTTCTATGGGGAGACATCTGGGCTGCAGCAGCCCATGGGCACAAAATTCACAGGCATGATGCTTAGTGATAAAGTAAATCGTAAATCTAAACCATTTTCACTTGGGAAAAATGTCTCCTTTTCTTGTGTCTTTAATAAAAATACAGATGAAGCCATACAATCACAACATACTCTTTAGCTTTCAAGTAAGCCCTTTTAGGAATAGGAATTAGTTTTAAAAAAAATACAGCTTTGAATCTTCAGCTTTTAATTACCTTGGCTTCAATTAATCTAGTCGCTTTTTTGAGTATTTCTTTGTTTTTTTCAAACAGGGAGATGGTAAGAGTCTTTTTTTTTATGACAACACTATTTTTTATTTTATTTTATTTTTTTTAATTTTTTTATGTTATGTTAATCACCATACATTACATCATTGGTTTTTTAAAGTTTTTTTATTATATTATGTTAATCACCATACACTACGTCATTAGTTTTTTTTTTTTAATTTTTTATTGTTATGTTAATCCCCATACATTACATCATTAGTTTTAGATATAGTGTTCCATGATTCATTGTTTGTGCATAACACCCAGTGCTCCATGCAAAACGTGCCCTCCTCAATACCCATCACCAGGCTAACCCATCCTCCCACCCCCCTCCCCTCTAGAACCCTCAGTTTGTTTTTCAGAGTCCATCGTCTCTCATGGTTC